>NC_069499.1:1178715559-1178825559 GCF_027579735.1 Bombina bombina | reverse complement strand
TTAAAGGCGCAGTACCGTTTTTTCAGATTGTTGTTTTATTCATTAAATAAAGTGTTTTCAGGTTTTTTTTCAGATCATTACTAGCCTGTTCAACATGTCTGACATTGAGGAAAGTCAATGCTCTATGTGTTTAGAAGCCATGGTGGAACCCCCACTTAAAATGTGTCCCTCATGTACTGAAAGATTGCAAGGAACATATTTTGCTGATAAAAGTATGTCTCAGGATGATTCTCAGTCTGAAGAGAATCATGTTATGCCATCTAATTCTCTCCAAGTGTCACAACCTTTAACGCCCGCTCAAGCAAAGCCAAGTACTTCTAATGCATCTAATTCTTTTACCCTGCAGGATATGGCTGCAGTAATGTCTACTACCCTTACAGAGGTATTGTCTAAACTGCCAGGTTTACAGGATAAGCGCAGTAGGTCAGGTGTTAGAGTAAATACTGAGCCCTCTGACGCTTTATTGGCCATCTCCGATGTATCCTCACAGTGTTCTGAATTGGGGGTGGGGGATTTACTGTCTGAGGGAGAGCTTTCAGACTCAGGAAAGATGTTCCCTCTAACAGACTCAGATGTGACGGCCTTTAAATTTAAGCTTGAACACCTCCGCTTGTTACTCTGGGAGGTTTTAGCGACTCTGGATGATTGTGACCCTATTGTAATTCCACTAGAGAAATTGTGTAAAATGGATAAATATCTAGAGGTCCCTTCTTACACTAATGTTTTTCCAGTCCCTAGAAGGATTTCTGACATTGTTACTAAGGAATGGGATAGACCAGGCATTCCGTTCTCTCCCCCTCCTACTTGTAAGAAACTGTTTCCCATATCTGACACCATTCGGGATTCCTGGCAGACGGTCCCTAAGGTGGAGGGAGCTATTTCTACCCTGGCTAAGCGTACAACTATGCCTATTGAGGACAGTTGTACTTTCAAAGATGTTATGGATAAAAAATTAAAGAAATTGTTTATTCATCAGGGTTTTCTTCTACAACCTATAGCGTGCATTGTTCCAGTAACTACTGCAGCAACTTTTTGGTTTGAGGCTCTAGAGGAGTCTCTTAAGGTTGAGACCCAATTAGATGATATTTTGGATAGAATTAAGGCTCTCAAGCTAGCTAATTCTTTTATTACAGATGCCGCTTTTCAAATGGCTAAATTAGCGGCAAAGAATGCAGGCTTTGCCATTTTAGCGCGTAGAGCGTTATGGCTTAAGTCTTGGTCTGCCGATGTGTCATCAAAATCTAAGCTGTTAGCTATTCCTTTCAAAGGTAAGACCCTATTCGGGCCTGAACTGAAGGAGATCATTTCCGACATTACTAGAGGTAAAGGCCATGCCCTTCCTCAGGACAAGATGGTTAAAATGAGGGCCAAACAAAATAATTTTCATTCCTTTCAAAACTTTAAACGTGGACCCTCTACTTCCTCCTCCGCCACAAAGCAGGAGGGGAATCTTGCACAATCCAAGTCAGTCTGGAGACCTAACCAGACCTGGAATAAAGGTAAACAGGCCAAGAAGCCCACTGCTGCTACCAAGACAGCATGAAGGGGCAGCCCCCGATCCGGGACCGGATCTAGTAGGGGGCAGACTTTCTCTCTACGCTCAGGCGTGGGCAAGGGATGTTCAGGATCCCTGGGCATTAAAAATTGTGACCCAGGGGTATCGACTAGAATTCAAGGATTTTCTCCCAAGAGGGAGATTTCATCTTTCACGTTTGTCTGTAGACCAGACAAAAAGAGAGGCGTTCTTACGCTGTGTAAAAGACCTATATACCATGGGTGTAATCTGTCCAGTTCCAAAACTAGAACAGAGGCAGGGATTTTACTCAAATCTGTTTGTGGTTCCCAAAAAAAGAGGGAACCTTCAGACCGATTTTAGATCTCAAATGCCTAAACAAATTTCTCATCATTCAAGAAGGAGACCATTCTAACTATTTTACCAATGATCCAGGAGGGTCAATATATGACTACCGTGGACTTAAAGGATGCGTATCTTCACATTCCTATCCACAGAGATCACCAGTTTCTCAGGTTCGCCTTCCTGGACAAACACTACCAGTTTGTGGCCCTTCCTTTCGGGTTGGCCACAGCTCCCAGAATCTTCACAAAGGTGCTAGGGTCCCTTCTGGCGATCCTAAGGCCGCGGGGCATAGCAGTGGCGCCCTATCTGGACGATATTTTGATTCAGGCATTAACTTGCAAGCTAACCAAATCTCACACAGACATTGTGTTGGTTTTTCTAAGAACTCACGGGTGGAAGGTGAATATACAAAAGAGTTCACTAGTTCCACTGACTAGGAACTCTGATAGACTCGGTAGACATGAAAATATTTCGGAGGTCAGAAAGTCAAAGATCTTAACTACTTGCCGGACACTTCAGTCCACTCCTCGGCCATCAGTGGCACAGTGTATGGAGGTCATCGGATTAATGGTGGCGGCAATGGACATTTGCTCGCTTACATCTCAGACCGCTGCTACCGTGGAATGGGGATTATGTGGATTTATCTCCTCAGATAAATCTGGATCTAGAAACCAGAGACTCTCTTCTTTGGTGGTTGTCACAGGATCATCTGTCCCAGGGAATGTGCTTCTGCAGACCAGCATGAGTCATAGTGACAACGGACGCCAGTCTCTTGGGCTGGGGTGCAGTCTGGAATTCCCTGAAGGCTCAGGGTGTTTGGACTCAGGAGGAGTCCCTACTTCCAATCAATATTCTGGAACTGAGGGCAATATTCAACGCGCTTCAAGCGTGGCCTCAGCTGGCCTCGGCCAAATTCATAAGATTTCAGTCGGACAATATCACGACTGTAGCATATATCAATCATCAAGGGGGAACAAAGAGTTCTCTAGCAATGATGGAAGTTTCCAAGATAATTCGATGGGCAGAGACTCACTCGGGCCATCTATCAGCAATCTATATCCCAGGAGTAGAGAACTGGGAAGCAGATTTTCTAAGTCGTCAGACTTTTCATCCGGGGGAGTGGGAGCTCCATCCGGAGGTGTTTGCGGCATTGATTCATCAATGGGGCACACCGGAATTGGATCTGATGGCATCTCGTCAGAATGCCAAACTTCTTTGTTACGGGTCCAGATCAAGGGATCCTCTAGCAGTACCTTGGTCGTTCAACCTGGCTTATGTGTTTCCTCCTTTTCCTCTCCTGCCTCGTCTGATTGCCAGAATCAAACAGGAGAGGGCTTCGGTAATCTTGATAGCGCCTGCGTGGCCACGCAGGACTTGGTATGCAGATCTAGTGGAAATGTCATCTCTGCCACCATGGAAACTGCCACTGAGACAGGACCTTCTCATTCAAGGTCCGTTCCAACATCCAAATCTAAATTCTCTGCAGCTGACTTCCTGGAGATTGAACACTTGATTTTATCTAAGTGGGGATTCTCTGAGTCAGTCATTGATACTTTGATTCAGGCTCGGAAGCCTGTCACTAGGAAAATTTACCATAAGATATGGCGTAAATATCTTTATTGGTGCGAATCCAAGGGCTACTCATTGAGTAGGGTTAGGATTCCTAGGATTTTGTCCTTTCTCCAAGAAGGATTGGAGAAGAGATTATTGGCTAGTTCCTTAAAGGAACAAATTTCTGCTTTGTCAATTTTACTACACAAGCGTCTGGCGGATGTCCCAGACGTTCAGTCTTTTTGTCAGGCTTTAGTCAGAATCAAGCCTGTGTTTAAACCTGTTGCTCCGCCATGGAGTTTAAATTTAATTCTAAATGTTCTTCAAGGGGTTTAAAAACGATGCTTCTGTTGAACAGATTTGTAAGGCTGCGACTTGGTTCTACCTTCATACCTTTTCCAAATGTTCCAAATTTGATACTTTTGCTTCTTCTGAGGCTATTTTTGGGAGAAAAGTTCTTCAAGCAGTGGTGCCTTCCGTTTAGGTCTCTGTCTTGTCCCTCCCTTTCATCCGTGTCCTGTTGCTTTGGTATTGTATCCCACAAGTAAGGATGAATCCGTGAACTCGTCGTATCTAGTAGAAGAAAAGGAAATTCATGCTTACCTGATAAATTGATTTCTTTTACGATACAACAAGTCCACGGCCCTCATTTTAGACAGATTATATTTTTGTTTTTAAACTTCAGTCACCTCTGCACCTTTTTAGTTTCTCCTTTTTCTTCCTATACCTTCGGTTGAATGACTGGGGGGTGGAGTCAAGGGAGGAGCTATATAGACAGCTCTGCTGTGGTGCTCTTTGCCACTTCCTGTTAGCAGGAGGATAATATCCCACAAGTAAGGATGAATACGTGGACTCGTCGTATCGTAGAAGAAATCAATTTATCAGGTAAGCATAAATTTCCTTTTTTTTTATTTTTGATCATTTTCATTATTTCGTTCGGGCGGTTGCATGTTTTTTCTTTTTTAAGGCTTCAGGTTGCCTATGCTGCATCCAGGTGGATTCTGAAAATGGCAGGGTGGTGAAAGAATCCACCGCAGCCAATATTCCTTTGAGGATGCATGCGCCACTGGCGACGGACGCATTACAAACGCAACTATAGTATAGATATGCTTTGTAATAGTGGTATCTTTTGTTGAAATGAAGAAAATAGAGAGACGCACTCAGTGGCGTCACTAGGGGGGTGCGGGCCGCACCTGGGTGACACCCTCCAGGGGGTGACACCAACAAAACAAAATTTTTATTTTTTGATTTTTTTTTAAATGTTATTGAAATTCAAAGAAATACAATGTAGAGATGCATAGATTATTTTATTAGAGGCTGGCATTTGTGAACATTAGTGGGACTGGGAAGTTGTAGACACACAATTTTTTTGCCCCTTGAGCCAGTGCTGCAATTTCAACAAATAGTTTTCCCGGCTGCTTTTGCTTGTTTGTACTTTGCTCCTCCCCTGCCCAATTTCACTATGAATGTTGTGGGTGTGCCGTGGGGCTTGCAAAGTTGCGCTGCTAGCCTAAATCTGCCTGCCTATCTGTGCTCAGTGACATGCAGCCCAGGGCTGTGCACTGACAGACTTGGAACAGAGTCAGAGAGCAGTGATTTATTTTAGAGTGCTCTGTTTATCTTTCATTTGATGTTCTGCTGAGCCAGGGAGCAGCTCTAGGCATGAGCTTCATAATTAATGCAGTGCAGTTTACATATTTTGTATGTGTGTGTCTGAGTTTTTGTGTGTCTCAGTGTTTTTGTGTGTGTGTTTTTGTGTGTGTGCCTGAGTGTGTTTCCGAGTGTTTGTGTGTGCATCTGAGTATGTTTTTAAGTGTGTCTGAGTGTTTGTATGTGTGTTTGCCTGTGTTTTTGTGTGTGTCTGCTTTCTGGGGGGGGGGGGGGTGACACCATGACTTACCGCACCGGGTGACACCAACCCTAGTGACGCCACTGGACGCACTCACTGAGGCAGTCTGGGGTTTGTTGTTTGTCTTGTTTAGAGAAGAATTGCCTGGTATTTCGGTGCTGGACTGTCATTGGGCAGGATCAGACTGATATGCTACAGGATATTTTTTCTCTGTGAAAAGGCATAGTGTGCAAAAAGAGACTGCACCCTGAGTGGCACTGGCCTTGTGGACAAGCACGGAAGTTTTTCTAGCTATTGTTCTGTCTCAGTGAGTGTGTCTCTCTATTTTCTTGTTTTTATCTTTTGTTGAAAAGCATACCTAGGAAAGCTCTGGAGCCACAATGCACTACTGGGAACTAGCTGCTGATTGGTGGCTACAAATAAGTTATTGTCATTGGCTCACCAAATGTGCTAGCTTCTAGTAGTGCATTGCTGCTCCTTCAACAAAGGATTAGCAGAGAATGAAGCAAATTTCATAATAGAAGTAAATTGAAAAGTTGTTTAAAAATTATATGCTCTATCATGAATGAAAGAAATTGTGTTTCATATCCCTTTAAGGGACAGGATAACTCATCTCATATGAAAGGTAAGGCTGACTGAATTATCAATATATTTTCCTGTAGCACCCTTGGTATGTAAAATGTAAAATCAGTATAAATCCAGATAGATTAAGAAAATCAATTTAGAAATAAAAAATAAAGTTTTTATACAGATATTTTAAAGTTTACATTATCTTTGTTCTTAACTATTTTTTATACAGATATCAAGTTCATTTCCAAATGTATTATGGAGTAGGAAGGTCATATTTGGAAGAGAATTGATACTGAGGGCCAGACTTCTATGATCTGCTGATAGTCAAGCAGTCTGCTATGGAAACTGCTTGCATGTCTATACATATTTTTCTTTTCTGAAATATTGTCTTTATTTACTCATCAACAGGTGTCTGTGGTGGATCCTAGTTTGTACCTGGTACTGTTACTTCACTTGTATCAGCAGAGATATGAGGAACTTCTTAGATTAACACACACACGGAGCCGGGTAACAGAGGTAGGCTATCTGATGTGTTCAGGGATAAAGGACGTCACGTCTTTACAGTACAGCTTTTGTAAACATTATGGGTTGTCCTATTGTGCAGTCATAGCTTAAAGGGACAGTCTAGACCCAATACATCATTTTGTTTACTTATTGTTATACACTATGTAATAAGTACATGAAACATTTAAATATTCATCGTTTGTTAAGAACCGAAAATGTCCGCCAATCTCCACTCACCAATTTTATGTATATTTTGGTATGTTAAGTTTCTCCAGTCACAGTTGATTCTTAAATAAGTTTTCCTACTCTCACATGGTGATTTGTGCATGTGCAATATGAAATAGCTAACTGCAAAATATTAAATGTGCACTGCTAAACTGTCATACAAGAAAACAGCTAACTGGACAAGAAGAAAAATACTGTGGACGGAGCCTGTAGGCCGTTTTTGGCTGCTAAAAAGTTTTATGTACTTCTTACAAGCTTATAGATGTGGAACCCATTGCAAGATGCTTTTCTGGTATGTAGCAATAATTAATAAAGCATAAGTATTGGGTCTAGACTGTCCCTTTAAATTCACTTAGGCATTCTATGTTGTATACCATTTACATATGCTTCTGACTTTTGAATGTAAAGCGTAACAAACATTGAGTAATACCCACACAATGCAAGCTGCCTTCTGCTCTCTGAGTAGATGCTGAATTTAGAGTGCAGATTCTGGATAAGTTCTTCATGCACCTGTGCAGAGTAAAAGTTGTCAATGAAACAGTGATAGCTTTTACTAGAAGTATTTTTTGCAAGCATGTTTCTGTTCTTAATTGAAATGCACAACAATCTATCTATGCCAAGCAATGTCAGAGGGATGTTAAATTAATTTAGGTGCTAATTTGTGTTTGCACTCACAGGCTCCTATCAGCAGGTTATTGATGAGAACGTTCAGCATTGGTAGTGGTAAAGAACTTATTATTCACTCACAGCCAGTGTTAAACCCTTCACCACCACCCATGCTGACAAACCACATGCATAACACTTATGTGAGAAACTTCACCGCCACAAGCATTGACAGGCAATTTAAAATTAACTGCCACTTATCCACTTCACTGCAACTCATTAGAAGGTGGCACCCCAGAGTGGAGACCTAGCAAAATATATAACATGCTGAAGCATTGGTGAATGGTTCAATACTGCCCTATTTAGAGGAATGTCCAAGGCCTTTTAAATGCCCAAAACTTCTTATTCTTCTATTTCTTATCCTCTTAAATGTGGACATGATGTGAAATGAAGTTCTTATGGTCACAATGGAACTATAGTTCCCATCATACAGCACCAAATTTAAAATCCGATAACACAATCACAGAATGAAAACATTGCGAGTCAGTATGATGATAGAAAGCAGGGGTCACAAACCATGATGCCAAGCCACGTTTTTGTGGTGCTTCTGACACACTGGCATGTAGGCTCCTTGAGTCCTGAATTAAAGTATTCGTTTTTTTCTTTTTTTGTTGCATCTAAAGGAGGAAATTGTAAATATTTTAGACAGATTGTAGTTTCAAATATATGCTAATCTTACACAGATATTCCAAAGGAGGATGAAAAGACCACAAGGCGCATGCACAGTCTTCATCTATATACCTCAGTCTCATGGTTGGGTAATACATATTGAGAAAAGTCAGATGATTCTGTGTAAGAAATTGTCTTTCTAGGGAGACCCTTTAATACCTAGGATAGTATGTTTCTTCTCCTTAAGAATGCCCATGATATAATATGTGGTCTAATGGGAACGAGTGTGATTTGTCATTTATAGCACTTTTTTTCTAAAAGCACTGGGAAAACCTTTGAGTATTCATTTCGATTTCATTTAAAGCTGCAGTTAGATTGGTAGTTTTTGATGATTCTATAAATTATTAAGCTTACACGGATTGTGGTTTAACCCATTGTCTGTTGAAGTCAGGTATCCAAATTATACCTCCCACCAGTCTAATACTAAGTCTGGTTTTCTTTAGATTTCGAGACATTTCTCACACCTCCGAACAAGAAGGAATGAAAGTAAGTTGTTTTCCTAACATCAAACTCTATTTTATTAATAGTCTCAGAGTATATAAATCAATTCAGGAAGAAACAGATAATATATTTCATAAATTGTGTCTGGAGACCTATTCCATTCCCATAACTCATTTCTGTTTATGTCATTTTGTCACTATTCATTGAGAAACACATTTCATGCTCCTTGCTTCCATCCTATGCCACTGTATTTATGAGAAAATGACAAAGTCCCAGTGCTATGAAGCACCATCCATGTCCCTAACTAAAATGTTGTATTTAATCTTTACTTTAGCCTTATATATACTCTTGTTACATGACAGTGTCTTCTTTCTTCATCCCAACACATAAATCCTTTTCATTTGAAATTCAGGTCACCCCTCTCTATATGTATACTCCATATATATATATATATATATATCTCCAAATGTCCTTTACCCAGCACTCACGATTGCTATTTAATTGCCCAGGTGCAGTGCATAAATACATATGAACCCCAAGTTAGAGACCGCTCTCATAGGTCTTTTTTAAATCCACCAAAGTGACTTTATTATCAGTAACGTTACTGACAATAAAGTCACTTTGGTGGATTTAAAAAAGACCTATGAGTGCGGTCTCTAACTTGGGGTTTATATATATATATATACCGTATATATATATATATATATATATATATATATTCCACAAAGTTTTTCATTTATATTTTGTTTAGATTATTGACCATTATAATATCCCAGATTTGAATCATTTTTAACTAATTTATATCCTTCTGGGGATTTCCTTCAAAAGGATATGCAATATTCTAGTTAAGGTCTGATTAGTGATCAATAAAGCATAACTATATCAGTATTTGTGCAGCCAATACGCTTTCCTATATAACCAGACATCATCCCAGCTTTTCTTGTTGCTTTCCTGTCTTTAAAATGTCTTGTATATTTACATGAATGTGTTATAATTTTACTCTGTTGCTAGTACAGTACCAGCACATTTCTATTAAACTATGTGGCTTTCAGTACTATATAAATAACTTTATAATAACTTCTGTTTAAAAATAGTTAAATGGTATCTATTTCCACAGATCCTGAAGAAACCACTCAGGATTCAGATTCACAGAACAGCAGTCAGATCAACTAAAGGTTTATCTTTTCCCCTCTACATAGTGTGTAACTGTTCATCTTCCCGTGTTACCCAAGGGATCTCATCTTATTCCCACACAGTTATCACATCTAATAAGCTGTGCCAGCAACTGTTTTGAGTTTCCTCTGTTTATAACCCTCAGTGAACTACAGTTGTTGTTTGTCTATAGGGTCATGGGAGGAAGTTCTCCCCCAAGTGCCTCCCCTTTCCTAAATGTTCCTTATCTTAATAAATATTAATTATTTTAAATTTCTAGTGTTTTCATTATTATCTACATTTTAATTTTGTTAATTTTTATTTCAAAGTTATTGCTAAATGATAAAATATAGGAATTTCTCTTTAAGGAACATTTAACACAGTGAGATTGCTACTCTAGCATTTCATCTCTAACGGACCTCAGAAGATAACAGGCTTCTAAACAAACAGAAACCTAATTTACAGCATGGCAGAATCCAATACTTTATGGAAACTAAAATGTCACATGTGTTTCTTCAATAGTTAAAAAAACACATCTTTATATTGTTCTCTGGCTAGTCTTTGCTTTCAATACATCATTATGTCTTTATCATTATATTATTGCTACCACGAGTTCATGGTAGCAATTAGCACTTATATAATTAACCAGCAATCAGACCTCTGGTTAGTTTTATAAATGTGCCCAAAATGCCCCCAAAATACAGCGTATTGTAGTTTTATTAAAAACAGTATTTTGGGGCTAAAGTTGCGGTGTATGGGAACTGTGTGTTCACAGTAAATATATATGTATATGTGTTAATATGTGTATATATATATATATATATTTATGTGTTAATATATGTAAATAAGCATATACATATATATTTATGTGTTAATATATGTAAATAAGCATATATATATATATTTATGTGTTAATATATGTAAATAAGCATATACATATATATTTATGTGTTAATATATGTAAATAAGCATATACATATATATTTATGTGTTAATATATGTAAATAAGCATATATATATATATTTATGTGTTAATATATGTAAATAAGCATATACATTTATGTGTTAATATATGTAAATAAGCATATATATATATATTTATGTGTTAATATATGTAAATAAGCATATACATATATATTTATGTGTTAATATATGTAAATAAGCATATACATATATATTTATGTGTTAATATATGTAAATAAGCATATATATATATATTTATGTGTTAATATATGTAAATAAGCATATACATATATATTTATGTGTTAATATATGTAAATAAGCATATATATATATATATTTATGCGTTAATATGTGTATATAAGCATATAAATATATATTTATGTGTTAATATGTGTATATAAGCATATAAATATATATTTATGTGTTAATATGTGTATATAAGCATATAAATATATATTTATGTGTTAATATGTGTATATAAGCATATACATATATATTTATGTGTTAATATGTGTATATAAGCATATAAATATATATTTATGTGTTAATATATGTAAAATAAGTATATACATATCTATTTATGTGTTAATATGTGTATATAAGCATATACATATATATTTAAATTTGCTGGCATTGACATTAGAATGAGGATCCTATTGGAGCCTATGGAAGTGCGCTCTCGTGACTGCAATGCTTCCTAGCAATGTGAACACGAGTCCGCGTTCACATTTCTGACAACTTGTAATACCAGCGCACATTACCATGTGCTGGTATTACACAGTGGAGCATTTTGGTCCCATTTTCTGTTTAATACCTAGCACTTCCCATGAACACACAAACCCCATCCATCCATGACCTCAAACCACCAACTCCATTACATGATGCCCATCTCCGCCCTTAAACCCATGCTCCATGCATGAGCTAGTTAACTCCACCCCATTCTACTCAGTCTTAGCATTGAGCTCCTATACCCAAAGAGAGAGGGAAACCATTTTGGAATATTGGAGTATCATGAGCAAATTACATTAGAACACCAGTTTATTAAAATAATCTTAAATGTATATTAACATTAAAGTCAACCTTTCATGACTCTGAATGTGTAATATTATAAATCTTTACAATTTACTTATATTATCATTCTTGCTTCATTCTTTTGATGTCCTTTGTTAAAGTTTACGTGTCTTTAGGAAATTGACCATTTACACAGTAGTTACTGAAAAAAACACAGTTTGATCTAGTTCAGTACAACAAAATTCTTCATACACATCTTCATTCACACAGTCTAGCTTAGAACATTTAACAACTTTCTGCAAATCCATGAATTCTATTTCTCTTTTAAGACACAGTGGGTGTAAAGGCATTCAACTGCCAGATACATCAAAATTATTAACTAAATAAGAGTACAAGAGCACAGTATTAAATGTTAGAAAAGACGATTTTTATGCAATGTAAAAAAAAAGGGAGACAAATATTCTAAGAGCAGATAAATAAGGGAACCTGGAACACTAAAAAAAGTTTGGGCAAATAATGGAGATCACTGAAAATAAGGGAGAGTTGACAATCATAGCCAAACACATCACAGTAAACAGGGGTAAAGGCAGCAAAAAAGTGGCTAAGATATGATATTACCATGAGGTACACTTATTTTGATGCATGTAAATGGAAATTTAAACTGGGTTTAAAATTAAAGGGACACTAAACCCAAACATTTTCTTTCATGATTCAGGTAGAGAATACAATTTTAAACAACATTGCAATTTACTTCTATTATCCAATTTGCTTAATTTTTTAGATATCCTTTGTTAAATAAATAGTAATGCACATGGGTGAGCCAATCACATGAGGCATCTATGTGCAGCCACCAATCAGCAGCTACTGAGCCTATCTAGATATGCTTTTTTAGCAAAGAATATCGAGAGAATGAAGCAAATTATATATTAAAAGTAAATTAAAAAGTTGTTTAAAATTGCATACTCTTTCTAAATCATGAAAGAAAAAATGAGGGTTTCATGTCCCTTTAAATGTAAACAGTATATAGAGTATTAGAAACAAGGTGTGAGAAATTATCTGCACTTTTCTTATGAAATATTCTGTATGATTTTATAGTACACTGAAAGTAACATAGTTTAAATACATTCAGTGGTTTATTTAAATTATTTTTTGATAGAAGCTGTTTCTTTCATAAGGGGATGAGAGTCCACAGACCATAACTCCAGGGGTTATACTCCTGGCCACTAAAACGATGGCCAAGATACCCAACATTACGCAAGCTTTTAACCCCTCTCTGGTATCCCAGTTTTATCTTTGCCTCCACAGGAGGCTGGTGAAGAAATGAGGTGTTCCAGTTTTTTTGTGAACAGGGGTTCTCAGACCTATGTGTGACCAATTCTCCCCTTCAGGAACCATGGATGTACCTAAAGGGGAGTAATAGAGTACTTAGGCAGTGAATTTAATTCTCCTGAGTTTATCACTAGCCTACCACAGGTATTGCTGGGACTAGTACTGTTTGTCTTGTCTTTGTACTCCTTTGTTATATCCTCTGCTGTTGCTTGCACAGCACTGGATGGGCTCTCTACTGGAAGCAGTCTTTTCTGCAGTTGGGCAAGCATGGTAAAGTGGGTGTATATCAGGTAAGTTCATCAGCACTCACATAAAGTGTTTTTAAAGCTATTTTGGTATTTCATATTGCTTACATGTTTATGTCTTCATCTGTTGTACCACTCATAATCATAGTTAAAATCAAGCGCTTTTGCTAATCAGTAATTCTGATTGCTCCAGCTTAATGATGCAGAACTGATTATGCAATCCTAAACTGAATGTTCAGTGGCGTATTTAGGTTTTGTGCTGCCCTATGCACTCAAAATTCTGCTGCCTCCCCTCCCAGGTTTTAGGCCTTTTTTTTTTTGTAGCTATAAAAAAATTTTGGTTACTTTTTTCAAAGGAAATGTTCACCAGGGATTGCAAAAACAATTGCATACAATGAGGTGGGTTGAATTAAGGCTACACGCATATGCAGGGTGAGAAAATAACTAAGGCATATGCAGGAACACAGAAAACAAAAAGTTGGAATACTCCGCTCAAAGTATAAAACTTAGCATTTATTGTACATATTCCGTTAAAAATGAATGGAAAACAGGCAAACAAACAGGATGGTAATGCGTAGCATAACTGGCTTACGCGTTTCGGTTTACCGCCGTAGTCATAGCCTGGCTTGTGTACCTCTCTTCACATTTAAATACCTGTTAAAACATTGCTATTGGTTAAGAATGAGAGCACATCACCATCACACACCTGAATTATACGGCAAGTCCTTAAAGGGACAGTTTACTCAAAAATTTTCTCCCCTTTAATTTGTTCCCAATGATCCACTTTACCTGCTGGAGTGTATTAAATTGTTTACAAGTAGCTCCTTTACCCTTATATTGGCAATTGAAATTGTTAATTTAGCATGTGGTATCCCCACCTATTCTGAAAGTTTGTGGCCGCGCGTACCAGCTATAGATAAGCTTTGTAAACACAGCCAGCAGAAGAAATTACACTCCCAGTGTGATAAAGCAGAGATAAGGTAATACAATGTTGATTTTCCATTGTTCTCTCAAAGTATTGGTGATTGTTTTAAGGACAGATATAAGATAAAGAAGCAGGTATATGTGCACAATGTGATACAGTAATGAGATCTGATTATACCTACAAGCTCAACCTATTTTATTAGGCTGTGACTTCAAAACACAAAATCAGAGATTTAATATAGAGAAATAAAGCTTAAAAAGCGAATTTTCATACATTTTTTACTCTGCAGTTGGTAAAAAAAGAAATTGTAAACACATTAAGGGAAAACTATTTTACAGTATACTGTCCCTTTAATGACCTCCTGAGACTGGGTGCATTATTACATCATATAGCATAATTGCAAGGATAATATTGGAGAACAAGTACTATAAAGTGGCATTTGGTTAGATAACACAAGACATGCAATATAATATAATTAAATATTTGCATCCTATTTTGGAAAATCTATATTTAGAATATAATAAATAGTGGTAAAGTAATACGTGTGTTATTTGATGTCAGACCAGATTTGCTACATAATATATTCCATAATATATTCCATAAATTGGGTCCCTAATGTATCCAATATATAGTACATGATTGTACCATTTCAAAATAATTACATACATTGAGTCTCTCAATATCACCCCCTTTTGGCTTTGTTCTCTCAATAGAACACCACTTAAATGTATGCATGATTGTATGTCAAATCTCTTCCCCAGTTACAAAAGAAGTGAATGTTTTGGTTTTGTCAATATGTTCACAGGGCTTACATTTTTTGTGTCCACATCCGTACATCCCTGAACTCTTTAACCACAAACTAGTGATGGCAACTTTTTGTTTTAATTGTGTGGGCGAAAGAAGGGATTCCAGTGTTGGACTTTTCCTGGCACTACATCTTATCCCCTCTTTGACCATATCTCTCAGATGATCATCTGCAGCTAGGATAGGGAAGTGCCAGGGCAGGCTCAACCATGGGACCAAGTGGGTCCAAGGGACCCAGGCAGCACTTGAAAAGGGGCAGCACTTTATTTACTGTTAGCCACGGTCAGACCCAGACCAATCCTGTCTTCACTCTCGCTGCGGAATTCACAGGCTCCCAGCAGCATAACCTTATCATGCACAAAGTCACTATATGTTGATCAATAATGTTACTATTGGGGCGCGTCATTGTATTCTCGGACCCAGGCAGCACAATGTCTTGAGCCGGCTCTCGGAAGTGCCTACGTATTATAGAGGCTATTTGGGGGTACTGGGTACAATAACTCGTTACAAAGTTGATACCTTTTAAAATGTTGGATTTTGTTAGTGCCTTCCTGTAAAATGGATTCCCTTTGTCTAACCTCCACCTGTTTTCTTGCTTTAGTAATCACTTTATGTGGGTACCCTCTTTCTTTCAGTCTTTTTTCAAGGTCCTCAGCTTGTACAATATATTCATCTCTGTACAATTCCGCTTTAGACGGGTGAACTGCCCCTTAGCCACTGCCGTGTGTATAGGACGTCAGCTCCTCCCGTGCAACAGGGAATTCCTTTATATAGGCTTCCTATAAGTTCTAGTGAGGATCCTACCTGTCATTGTGCCAATTAAACAGGGGGTCCAATATATAGGACTTACCTCCAGGGACATAAAAACTAGGATCCGGGAACACTTCTCTACCATTGGCCAGGGGAGCGCATCCAACCCCTTGTACGCCACTTTGTGGAAAACCACAATGGTGAATTGAAAACTTTCAAGTGGTGTGCTATTGAGAGGGTTAACAAACCCAAAAGAGGGGGGAGGGTGATATTGAGAGACACCTGGCCAAAAGAGAGGCTTTCTGGATGTTTAGATTGAGAACCGGATGGTCTCAAATCAAGATTTGACCTTATTAACTATTGGGAATAGGTGATCTGCAGTTTTCCGGTGCCCTATTCTCTATCGCAATATACAACTGTTCTCTTTTAACTATGTAATTGTTTTGAAATGGTACAATAATATACTATATATTGGATATATTAGGGACCCAATGTATGGAATATATTATGGAATAAATTATGTAGCAAATCTGGTCTGACATCAAATAACACATATTACTTTACCACTATTTAGTATAGAAAATAATAATAAATAATCCGAGAGCGCCAACTAGAGGCAGAGGAAGATTCTAACAGAAAAATAAATAACAGTCAAAACATTTATTTAAACATATAGTAAAAACATGGATCCATGTAACATATACTGAAATCAAATACAGTTAAAAAATACAATAATCAATACAGTTAAAAAATGCAGTTAAAAAATACAATGGTCAACGAATTAGTATCACCAATTACGGGGATAATAAAATAAGAGTCACATTAAATGATCTCTTAAGGAGAAAGAAAAAGTTCTGAAAAAGTCCAAAGGAATAATGGTGCAATTCCCAAGTGTAAATGTCAAATCCAAAAAATCCAGTGAAAAAAGGGAAGGTGATAAAAAAATCCAATAAATAATCCAATGAAAAAAGTGTTATACTCCAAGTGTATATATAAAAATGTGTAATATGAACTGGGGATCCCCTAAAACTGTGTAAAAGAGTGTGAAAAAAATATGTGTAAAAAATCTGAAAAAATGGGAAAAGGTAAAAAATATATAAAAAAGTTATATGTGTAAAAAATCAAATATAAAGTCTTAATTAATAAGTAAAATCCAAGTGAAACTGAATTAATAAAATAGTGGTTATTAGTGAATAATCCTCCTTATGAATGTCTCCATATAGGTGATGGTAATAGACTTTTGTGTGCTAGATGACTTTGCTTTGTCTTTTCAATGTAAACTTCGATTATCCCTGTAATTTAAAAAACAACATAGTGCAATAACGTTTTAGCATATGAAAAATAATGAAATAATGCTCACCAGATTTGTCAACGCGTTTCGGCCTCTATAAAAGGCCTTTCTCAAGACTAACTAAAGGTGAGTATTGGTGGCTCTATTTGTATATGTCAACAGCAAATGAATTATCGTCGTTTTGGCGCCGAAAGTCAATTTTGGCGCCAAAGGAACCGGAAGTTCTCTAACTGTTATGCTTCCGTTTTTAAAGTGATATTTCTACCTACCTAGTTGAACAGTATTTTTCTTACTGGTCAAAATTATTCCGTTGTTTAGGAAAGAAAAGTCCTATCACGCTAAATCCTTAAAGATGTATATTGTCGCTCTGTTTCTAAACTCGTGAGCGTAGGACCGGAAGTGACGTCATATTTGTTTACTTCCGGTTATTTGCACTTCCGGTTACGGTATTACTATAGTGGTTTGACAGATAGCGATATTCGTAGTAGGGGCTGTATATAATACCGGAAATCCCACATAAACGTGTTCAACAAATATAAGGTTCATGCGAGGTAGTCATATTTGGGGTGTATAAATAATATGATGAGCAATATTGAGATGTGTACATAAATATACAGTTAAAATGGTTTAAAAATGTTTTGAAAATGTTTAAAAATGGTTTGAAAATGTTTTTAAGACTGTTTTTAAGACTGTCATTAATTGTATTATGAATTATGTTTTAAGAGTTTTAAGATTATCATCCATTGTATTATGACTGTATATTTATGTACACATCTCAATATTGCTCATCATATTATTTATATTTTTATATTTTCCTTTGGCGCCAAAATTGACTTTCGGCGCCAAAACGACGATAATTCATTTGCTGTTGACATATACAAATAGAGCCACCAATACTCACCTTTAGTTAGTCTTGAGAAAGGCCTTTTATAGAGGCCGAAACGCATTGACAAATCTGGTGAGCATTATTTCATTATTTTTCATATGCTAAAACGTTATTGCACTATGTTGTTTTTTAAATTACAGGGATAATCGAAGTTTACATTGAAAAGACAAAGCAAAGTCATCTAGCACACAAAAGTCTATTACCATCACCTATATGGAGACATTCATAAGGAGGATTATTCACTAATAACCACTATTTTATTAATTCAGTTTCACTTGGATTTTACTTATTAATTAAGACTTTATATTTGATTTTTTACACATATAACTTTTTTATATATATTTTTTACCTTTTCCCATTTTTTCAGATTTTTTACACATATTTTTTTCACACTCTTTTACACAGTTTTAGGGGATCCCCAGTTCATATTACACATTTTTATATATACACTTGGAGTATAACACTTTTTTCATTGGATTATTTATTGGATTTTTTATCACCTTCCCTTTTTTCACTGGATTTTTTGGATTTGACATTTACACTTGGGAATTGCACCATTATTCCTTTGGACTTTTTTCAGAACTTTTTCTTTCTCCTTAAGAGATCATTTAATGTGACTCATATTTTATTATCCCCGTAATTGGTGATACTAATTCGTTGACCATTGTATTTTTTAACTGCATTTTTTAACTGTATTGATTATTGTATTTTTTAACTGTATTTGATTTCAGTATATGTTACATGGATCCATGTTTTTACTATATGTTTAAATAAATGTTTTGACTGTTATTTATTTTTCTGTTAGAATCTTCCTCTGCCTCTAGTTGGCGCTCTCGGATTATTTATTATTATTTTCTGTAGTCTTATCAGGGTAAGCTAGATACCCTTTTATCCAGGAGCTGTGAGGAAGCAGGTTGAGCGCTGTCAGATCTTTTCTGTACACTATTTAGTATATTCTAGCTATAGATTTTCCAGAATAGGATGCAAATATTTAATTATATTATATTGCATGTCTTGTGTTATCTAACCAAATGCCACTGTATGGTACTTGTCCTCCAATATTATCCTTGCACTTATGCTATACAATGTAATAATGCAGTTATTATTAGAATTCAACACTACTTATATGTACACATAACACTTTAATCTATGTGCAGTGAATACTCCTCATAATTAATCCCAAAACTCCATTGGAAAATACCAACAAACTATCATAAAAGCCATATTACAGGATTTTGTAAGAAACTGACATACAATATAAATGTTGAATTTTATGATAATGCTGTGGAGTTTATGGGTTCAGAGAATAAAACTATAATATAACTCCAATATTGGGGACCTCAGAAACTAGGTACGTTCCCAAATATTAATAATGTCCCCACTATATAATATTATAGAAAGCTTTTCTTTGACAGACACACTCACACACCTTATATACATATATATATCATTATAGATAGATTACCTCACAAACACACACACAGCCCCCTACCCATTACCTTATATACAGATATTTATATAATTCCTTATATACAGATATATTACAAAGGTTCTCCCAGCCTCAGATAAACATGCAGATCCCTCCCTGGTACCTTATTTACAGGTATATTATATTACAGAGATGTTCCCTCTGTCTCACACATACACAACCCCCCTCCCAGTACCTTAAATACATATTGCAGAGAGGTTCCCTCTGCCTCACTAATGCACAACACCCTCCCTAGTACCATATCATATTGCAGAAAGGTTTCCTCAGTCTCACACATAGAGAGACGGTTGCAGTACTTTAGCTGGAAGGAAGCAAGCCAGGTAATACATTTGTCTTATATATATAAATCTCTGTTATGTGAGCTTGTGGCTGTGGGTGACACATGGGAGGCAGCATGACAGCTAGGTCTGATGTGTGCACCCGGGTGAAAATTACCCCTAAAAAAAATCCTGCCTGCACTAGAGCTGCCTTATAGCATTGCTTCACTTGCTGCCCCCACGAATCTGCCGCCCTAGGCAAATGCCTTGTTTGCCTGGCCCTAGGGCATAATTCGCCCCTGTTTTAGTTTTTGTTCTTTAACACTGATTCATTATCCTTCTTCTTTTCTTTCATCTCAGGCATATACTTTTAATGGCCCTGAGATTGATCTTTTAATTTGTAAACTAAGTTTTTGAACAAGATAGTTGAGACCAGTTTTTCTCTTTATAGGTGTATTTATATATTCAAGTTTCTTATAAGGTCTGTGACATTCAGAGCTAGTCAAAGTAAGTTTAATAGCTGAGATTTTCTCTTCCTAAGAAACTTGTTGGTATTAAGAGTTTTTAAGAGTCAGGATATTGTAGTTCATATTCTTTGTTCTATTTAATTTTTTAAAGGAGCATCTAAAATCTATTCTCATTCTACATAAGGTTTAAAAAATAATTTCTCCATGTATGAGTCAGAGGACTATGTTGTTACTTTAGCTTTATTCCAGAAATTTTTCAGTCCATTCTACTAGATTAGTTTCATGCTGGAGGCCTGTTGAAATTAGGTTTCTGTTATGTAGATTGCACAGCAGCAACTTGGTTTTATTTAATCACTGGGATACTAATTGATAGGAACGTCCTACAGTCTTTCTGGCTGGTACATAGGGGCCTGACATTTTGTCCAATCTATTTACTCGTGGACTCCACAGCTTGGGTATTAGATCCAAGGAGTTATGGCTTGTGGACTCTGACCACCTTATGAAAGAAAACTACATTTATGCTTACCTGATAAATTAATTTCTTTCATGGTGGTGAGAGTCCTTGAGACCCGTCCTTTTATAAGCTATACCTTAGACTGGGATACCAGAGAGGTGAGAGAGATTTAAATTTTGTGGTATGTTTGGTATCTTTGCTTCCTCCTAGTAGCAGTGATGTGTGGTGAGTTTAGAGGCTGGTGAGGCACTGGCTATGATACGCCCGAGAAACACATATGTGAACCCTATAGAGCTAGCTTAAATTTACCATGAAATTGGCAGGCTGGAAAAAGCAAATCCCACTATTTTCAGCCCTTACTTACCAGCACTGTTTGTTCACTGTCCGTGACCTTGGGCGTCGGCTCACTGACTGACTCTGGCAGGCTCCTACAGAGCGGTCACTCCTCTGGCTCCTAGTCAGCACACAGCACTTGGACTCCACTGCAGCAAGCTAGGCTATTCACTTGCAAAAAGGCTGGGAGTGGAAGGCAGGCGGCTCTCAGTCTCACTCTCCAACAGAGCACACAGCTCAATGCTGTCTGCCACCCAGAATTCCTGGCTTTTATTGTGGTTGAGGGTTCTGCAGTGCAGTGCTTCTCCCTGCTTCTTCCTGGACCTGGCTTACCTGCTGTGATGCTAACATATAGACTCCTCTTCATGAGGCAGCTATGAGAGCTGCCTCAGTTGGGGGTCTATTTGGCTGATTCTGAATGCGTGACTGGCTGAAATTGACAGTGGGGTTGGCGCTCCTATTACCACTGTAGTAACTGTTCCATAATGGAGAGAGGCAGCGACCAGGTCTGCCTGTCTCAATTGCGCAACAGTCAGTTACTACAGTGGTATAGGAGCACCAGCCCCACTGGCAATTTCAGCAAGAATTCAGAATCAGCCAATTTTATATTTTTATTTTTTTAAATATTTTTATTGAGGAATTGTATGGTACATTAAACAGATATACGTAGGAATATGCTGTTGGTGAAAACACAATTGTTTATTAGAAAGCACAATTGTTGGTTAGAAAGCACTATGAAAGGCTGAATCTTTCCAATTAGTAATACAAAGTGGTTCTCTTCCTGCTAATTGGGCTGTGGGGGGGGGGGGAGGAGGGAGAGGACTCAGTTCTAATTTGAATCTTTTTTTTTTCTTCCTTTTTTCTCTCTCCCTTTCTCCCTGTGTTTTTTCTTTTCTTTTGTTTGAATTGTGCGCTCAGTTTAATATAATTTGAAAAAGCCAATATACGAATATAGATATAGTATTTGGTGGGTTATTATTAACAATGAGATTATAATCTTCAGAAGTATAGATAGGCATCATGAGGGAATATTGGGTTAAAATCAGTCGATTTTCTGTTTGAAAAGCTTATAATGGACATGAAGTAATTGTAAACTGTTTTGATTTGTATTTTTTCATTGGGTCTCTGTTTTCTGTTTTTTGTACCACCGACTTAATGCTATATCTTTTTTTTTCTGTTATTGTAAGATATGTATATTGATGAATAAAAAAATATAAAGCATGTTTGGAAATCCTATAGATCCTCATTTGTGTCCCTATTATTAGTTAGTATATACCAAAGATTCAGGGAACATTTAGGGGAACATAACAAAAACAAAGTTATTTAACTTGAAATGTATGAGTTATGTTGGTTGAAAGCCATAACTAATCTTTCTGATATAAATAAGATAACAATAAGAGTTAAGTTTCTCCTTGGTCAGATCTATAACTTATAGTAGGTAAGGAAGATTTGGTTTTGTTTTTTAAATATTGTACAAGGGGGCAGTCAGGTGTGTAAAATGGAAATTTATGCTTACCTGATAAATTGATTTCTTCTACGATATGACGAGTCCACAGATTTCATCCTTACTTGCGGGATTTATCCTCCTGCTAACAGGAAGTGGCAAAGAGCACCACAGCAGAGCTGTATATATAGCTTCTCCGTTCCCTCCACCTCCAGTCATTCGACCAAAGTTAGGAAGAGAAAGGAAAAGCCAAAGGTGCAGAGGTGACTGAAGTTTATAAAAAATATAATATAATCTAAACCTGTAGTGAAAAGAACAGGGTGGGCCGTGGACTCGTCATATTGTAGAAGAAATCAATTTATCAGGTAAGCATACATTTCCTTTTCTTCTACAAAATATGACGAGTCCACAGATTTCATCCTTTCTTGTGGGATACAATACCAAAGCTACAGGACACGGATGAAAGGGAGGGACAAGACAGGAACCTAAACGGAAAGCACCACTGCCTGAAGAACCTTTCTCCCAAAACCAGCCTCGGAAGAAGCAAAAGTATCAAATTTGGAAAATTTGGAAAAAGTGTGAAGAGACGACCAAGTTGCAACCTTGCAAATCTGTTCAACAGAAGCATAGTTTTTAAATGCCCATGAGGAAGCCACAGCCCTAGTACAATGAGCCGTAATTCTTTCAGGAGGCTGCTGTCCAGCAGTCTCATATGCCAGACGGATGATACTCTTCAGCCAAAAAGAAACAGAGGTAGCCGTAGCTTTCTGACCCCTACGCTTTCCAGAAAAAACAATGAATAATGAAGATGATTGACGGAAATCCTTAGTCACCTGCAAGTAAAACTTCAGGGCACGGACCACGTCCAGATTATGCAACATACGCTCCTTCTTAGAAGAAGGGTTAGGACATAATGAAGGAACAACAATTTCCTGATTAATACTGTTATTAGAAACAACTTTAGGAAGAAAACCAGGTTTGGTACGTTAAACCACCTTATCAGAATGAAAGATAAGATAAGGTGAATCACATTGTAATGCTGAAAGCTCAGAAACTCTACGAGCAGAAGAAGAAAAAAAAAACTTTCCAAGATAACAACTTAATATCTATGGAATGCATGGGTTCAAACGGAACCCATTGAAGAACATTAAGAACTAAATTCAAACTCCAGGGTAGAGCAATTGGTCTAAACACAGGCTTAATTCTGGTTAGAGCCTGACAAAAAGACTGAATGTCTGGAACATCAGCCAAATGTTTGTGTAGCAAAATTGACAAAGCAGAGATCTGTCCCTTTAAGGAACATGCTGACAACCCTTTCTCCAATCCCTCTTGGAGAAAAGCCAAAATCCTGGGAATCCTAACTCTACTCCATGAGTAGCCCTTGGATTCGCACCAACAAAGATATTTACGCCATATCTTATGGTAAATCTTTCTAGTAACAGGTTTACGTGCTTGAATCAGAGTATCAATGACCGAATCAGAGAACCCCCACTTAGATAAAATCAAGCGTTCAATTTCCAAGCACTCAGCAGCAAAGAAATTAGATTTGGATGTTGGAAAGGACCTTGAATGAGAGGGTCCTGTCTCAGTGGAAGTTTCCACGGAGGCAGAGAGGACATGTCCACTAGATCTGCATACCAAGTCCTGCGTGGCCACGCAGGAGCGATTAGAATTACTGAGGCCCTCTCCTGCTTGATCCGAGCAATCACCCAGGGAAGCTAGGTTGAACGACCAAGGCACTGCCAAAGCATCTATCAGTTCGGCCTGAGGATCCGTATCTTGGGAGCTTGGCATTCTGTCGAGACGCCATCAGATCCAATTCTGGTCTGCCCCATCGGAGAATCAGTGAGGCAAAGACCTCCGGATGGAGTTCCCACTCCCCCGGATGAAATGCCTGTCGGCTTAAAACGTCTTCTTCTCAGTTGTCCACTCCTGGGATGTAGAATGCTGACAGAGAACAAGAGTGGGCCTCCGTCCATCGAATTATCTTGGATACTTCTGTCATCGCTAAGGAACTCCTCGTTCCTCCCTGATGATTGATGTAAGCCACAGTCGTGATGTTGTCCGACTGGAATCTGATGAATTTGGCCGAAGCCAACTGAGGCCACGTCTGAAGCGCATTGAAAATTGCTCTCAATTCCAGAACATTGATTGGAAGTAGAGACTCCACCTGGGTCCATACACCCTGAGCCTTCAGGGAATTCCAGACTGCACCCCAGCCTAGTAGACTGGCGTCCATTGTCACTATCGCCCACGAAGGTCTGCGGAAACACGTTCCTTGGGACAGATGATCCGGCGACAACCACCAAAGAAGAGAGTCTCTGGTCTCCTGGTCCAGCTTTATCTGAGGAGATAAATTTGCATAATCCCCATTCCACTGTCCGAGCATGCACAGTTACAGTGGTCTGAGATGAAATCGAGCAAACGGAATGATGTCCATTGCCGCCACCATCAGTCCAATTACCTCCATGCACTGAGCCACTGATGGCCAAGGATTGGACTGCAGGGCTCGGCATGTATTTAGAATCTTTGACTTTCTGACCTCCGGCAGAAAAATCTTCATGGATATAGAATCTATCAGAGTTCCCAAGAAGGGAACCTTTGTCTGTGGAATTAGTGAACTTTTTTCTAGATTCACCTTCCATCCGTGAGTTCTTAGAAAGGACAACACTGTGTCTGTATGAGATTTTGTTAGATGAAAAGTTGACACCTGAGTCAGAATATCATCCAGATAAGGCACCATTGCTATGCCCCGCGGCCTGAGAACCGCCAGAAGGGAACCGTCGTGAAGATTCTGGGTGCTGTGGCCAACCCGAAGGGAAGAGCCACGAACTGAAAATGTTTCTCCAGGAAGGCAAACCTTAGGTACTGATGATGATCCTTGTGGATAGGAATATGAAGGTATGCATCCTTTAAGTCCACGGTAGTCATATATTGACCCTCCTGGATCATTGGTAAAATTGTTCGAATAGTCTCCATCTTGAAAGATGGGACTCTGAGAAACTTGTTTAGACTCTTGAGGTCTAAAATGCGTCTGTACGTTCCCTTTTTTTTTTGGGAACCACGAAAAGATTTGAGTAAAACCCCTGCCCCTGTTCTAGTCTTGGGACGGGACGAATTACTCCCATAGTAGAGAGGTCTTTTACACAGCGTAAGAACGCCTCTCTTTTTATCTGGTCTACAGACAATCGTGAAAACATAATTTATGTAAGAACTTACCTGATAAATTCATTTCTTTCATATTAACAAGAGTCCATGAGCTAGTGACGTATGGGATATACATTCCTACCAGGAGGGGCAAAGTTTCCCAAACCTTAAAATGCCTATAAATACACCCCTCACCACACCCACAAATCAGTTTAACGAATAGCCAAGAAGTGGGGTGATAAGAAAAAAAGTGCGAAGCATATAAAATAAGGAATTGGAATAATTGTGCTTTATACAAAAAAATCATAACCACCACAAAAAAGGGCGGGCCTCATGGACTCTTGTTAATATGAAAGAAATGAATTTATCAGGTAAGTTCTTACATAAATTATGTTTTCTTTCATGTAATTAACAAGAGTCCATGAGCTAGTGACGTATGGGATAATGACTACCCAAGATGTGGATCTTTCCACACAAGAGTCACTAGAGAGGGAGGGATAAAATAAAGACAGCCAATTCCTGCTGAAAATAATCCACACCCAAAATAAAGTTTAACAAAAAACATAAGCAGAAGATTCAAACTGAAACCGCTGCCTGAAGAACTTTTCTACCAAAAACTGCTTCAGAAGAAGAAAACACATCAAAATGGTAGAATTTAGTAAAAGTATGCAAAGAGGACCAAGTTGCTGCTTTGCAGATCTGGTCAACCGAAGCTTCATTCCTAAACGCCCAGGAAGTAGATACTGACCTAGTAGAATGAGCTGTAATTCTCTGAGGCGGAATTTTACCCGACTCAACATAGGCAAGATGAATTAAAGATTTCAACCAAGATGCCAAAGAAATGGCAAAAGCTTTCTGGCCTTTCCTAGAACCGGAAAAGATAACAAATAGACTAGAAGTCTTACGGAAAGATTTCGTAGCTTCAACATAATATTTCAAAGCTCTAACAACATCCAACGAATGCAATGATTTCTCCTTAGAATTCTTAGGATTAGGACATAATGAAGGAACCACAATTTCTCTACTAATGTTGTTGGAATTCACAACTTTAGGTAAAAATTCAAAAGAAGTTCGCAACACCGCCTTATCCTGATGAAAAATCAGAAAAGGAGACTCACACGAAAGAGCAGATAATTCAGAAACTCTTCTAGCAGAAGAGATGGCCAAAAGGAACAAAACTTTCCAAGAAAGTAATTTAATGTCCAATGAATGCATAGGTTCAAACGGAGGAGCTTGAAGAGCTCCCAG
Organism: Bombina bombina; assembly: GCF_027579735.1. Lineage (NCBI taxonomy): Eukaryota > Metazoa > Chordata > Amphibia > Anura > Bombinatoridae > Bombina > Bombina bombina. The sequence goes on along the minus strand of NC_069499.1, from coordinate 1,178,799,034 downwards.
AACCAAATTCAAACTCCAAGGAGGAGAAATTGACTTAATGACAGGTTTTATACGAACCAAAGCTTGTACAAAACAATGAATATCAGGAAGAATAGCAATCTTTCTGTGAAAAAGAACAGAAAGAGCGGAGATTTGTCCTTTCAAAGAACTTGCGGACAAACCCTTATCTAAACCATCCTGAAGAAACTGTAAAATTCTCGGTATTCTAAAAAAAAAATGCCAAGAAAAATGATGAGAAAGACACCAAGAAATATAAGTCTTCCAGACTCTATAATATATCTCTCGAGATACAGATTTACGAGCCTGTAACATAGTATTAATCACGGAGTCAGAGAAACCTCTATGACCAAGAATCAAGCGTTCAATCTCCATACCTTTAAATTTAAGGATTTCAGATCCGGATGGAAAAAAGGACCTTGTGACAGAAGGTCTGGTCTTAACGGAAGAGTCCATGGTTGGCAAGATGCCATCCGGACAAGATCCGCATACCAAAACCTGTGAGGCCATGCCGGAGCTATTAGCAGAACAAACGAGCATTCCCTCAGAATCTTGGAGAATACTCTTGGAAGAAGAACTAGAGGCGGAAAGATATAGGCAGGATGATACTTCCAAGGAAGTGATAATGCATCCACTGCCTCCGCCTGAGGATCCCGGGATCTGGACAGATACCTGGGAAGTTTCTTGTTTAGATGAGAGGCCATCAGATCTATCTCTGGGAGCCCCCACATTTGAACAATCTGAAGAAATACCTCTGGGTGAAGAGACCATTCGCCCGGATGCAACGTTTGGCGACTGAGATAATCCGCTTCCCAATTGTCTACACCTGGGATATGAACCGCAGAGATTAGACAGGAGCTGGATTCTGCCCAAACCAAAATTCGAGATACTTCTTTCATAGCCTGAGGACTGTGAGTCCCTCCTTGATGATTGATGTATGCCACAGTTGTGACATTGTCTGTCTGAAAACAAATGAACGATTCTCTCTTCAGAAGAGGCCAAAACTGAAGAGCTCTGAAAACTGCACGGAGTTCCAAGATATTGATCGGTAATCTCACCTCCTGAGATTCCCAAACTCCTTGTGCCGTCAGAGATCCCCACACAGCTCCCCAACCTGTGAGACTTGCATCTGTTGAAATTACAGTCCAGGTCGGAAGAACAAAAGAAGCCCCCTGAATTAAACGAAGGTGATCTGTCCACCACGTTAGAGAGTGCCGAACAATCGGTTTTAAAGATATTAATTGATATATCTTCGTGTAATCCCTGCACCATTGGTTCAGCATACAGAGCTGAAGAGGTCGCATGTGAAAACGAGCAAAGGGGATCGCGTCCGATGCAGCAGTCATAAGACCTAGAATTTCCATGCATAAGGCTACCGAAGGGAATGATTGAGACTGAAGGTTTCGACAGGCTGTAATCAATTTTAGACGTCTCTTGTCTGTTAAAGACAGAGTCATGGACACTGAATCTATCTGGAAACCCAGAAAGGTTACCCTTGTTTGAGGAATCAAAGAACTTTTTGGTAAATTGATCCTCCAACCATGATCTTGAAGAAACAACACAAGTCGATTCGTATGAGACTCTGCTAAATGTAAAGACTGAGCAAGTACCAAGATATCGTCCAAATAAGGAAATACCACAATACCCTGTTCTCTGATTACAGACAGAAGGGCACCGAGAATCTTTGTGAAAATTCTTGGAGCTGTAGCAAGGCCAAACGGTAGAGCCACAAATTGGTAATGCTTGTCTAGAAAAGAGAATCTCAGGAACTGATAATGATCTGGATGAATCGGAATATGCAGATATGCATCCTGTAAATCTATTGTGGACATATAATTCCCTTGCTGAACAAAAGGCAATATAGTCCTTACAGTTACCATCTTGAACGTTGGTATCCTTACATAACGATTCAATAATTTTAGATCCAGAACTGGTCTGAAGGAATTCTCCTTCTTTGGTACAATGAAGAGATTTGAATAAAATCCCATCCCCTGTTCCGGAACTGGAACTGGCATAATTACTCCAGCCAACTCTAGATCTGAAACACAATTCAGAAATGCTTGAGCTTTCACTGGATTTACTGGGACATGGGAAAGAAAAAATCTCTTTGCAGGAGGTCTCATCTTGAAACCAATTCTGTACCCTTCTGAAACAATGTTCTGAATCCAAGGATTGTGAACAGAATTGATCCAAATTTCTTTGAAAAAACGTAACCTGCCCCCTACCAGCTGAACTGGAATGAGGGCCGTACCTTCATGTGAACTTAGAAGCAGGCTTTGCCTTTCTAGCAGGCTTGGATTTATTCCAGACTGGAGATGGTTTCCAAACTGAAACTGCTCCTGAGGACGAAGGATCAGGCTTTTGTTCTTTGTTGAAACGAAAACGATTGTTAGCCCTGTTTTTACCTTTAGACTTTTTATCCTGTGGTAAAAAAGTTCCTTTCCCACCAGTAACAGTTGAAATAATAGAATCCAACTGAGAACCAAATAATTTGTTTCCCTGGAAAGAAATGGAAAGTAGAGTTGATTTAGAAGCCATATCAGCATTCCAGGTCTTAAGCCATAAAGCTCTTCTGGCTAAGATAGCCAGAGACATAAACCTAACATCAACTCTAATAATATCAAAAATGGCATCACAGATGAAATTATTAGCATGCTGGAGAAGAATAATAATATCATGAGAATCACGATTTGTTACTTGTTGCGCTAGAGTTTCCAACCAAAAAGTTGAAGCTGCAGCAACATCAGCCAATGATATAGCAGGTCTAAGAAGATTACCTGAACATAGATAAGCTTTTCTTAGAAAAGATTCAATTTTTCTATCTAAAGGATCCTTAAACGAGGTACCATCTGACGTAGGAATGGTAGTACGTTTAGCAAGGGTAGAAATAGCCCCATCAACTTTAGGGATTTTGTCCCAAAATTCTAACCTGTCAGGCGGAACAGGATATAATTGCTTAAAACGTTTAGAAGGAGTAAATGAATTACCCAATTTATCCCATTCCTTAGAAATTACTGCAGAAATAGCATTAGGAACAGGAAAGACTTCTGGAATAACCACAGGAGCTTTAAAAACCTTATCCAAACGTATAGAATTAGTATCAAGAGGACTAGAATCCTCTATTTCTAAAGCAATTAGTACTTCTTTAAGTAAAGAGCGAATAAATTCCATCTTAAATAAATATGAAGATTTATCAGCATCAATCTCTGAGATAGAATCCTCTGAACCAGAAGAGTCCAAAGAATCAGAATGATGGTGTTCATTTAAAAATTCATCTGTAGAGAGAGAAGATTTAAAAGACTTTTTACGTTTACTAGAAGGAGAAATAACAGACAAAGCCTTCTTTATGGATTCAGAAACAAAATCTCTTATGTTATCAGGAACATTCTGCACCTTAGATGTTGAGGGAACTGCAACAGGCAATGGTACATCACTAAAGGAAATATTATCTGCTTTAACAAGTTTGTCATGACAATTATTACAAACAACAGCTGGAGGAATAGCTACCAAAAGTTTACAGCAGATACACTTAGCTTTGGTAGATCCAGCAGGCAGTGGTTTTCCTGTAGTATCTTCTGGCTCAGATGCAACGTGAGACATCTTGCAATATGTAAGAGAAAAAACAACATATAAAGCAAAATAGATCAAATTCCTTATAAGACAGTTTCAGGAATGGGAAAAAAATGCCAAACATCAAGCTTCTAGCAACCAGAAGCAAATGAAAAATGAGACTGAAATAATGTGGAGACAAAAGCGACGCCCATATTTTTTGGCGCCAAATAAGACGCCCACATTATTTGGCGCCTAAATGCTTTTGGCGCCAAAAATGACGCCACATCCGGAACGCCGACATTTTTGGCGCAAAATAACGTCAAAAATGACGCAACTTCCGGCGACACGTATGACGCCGGAAACGGAAAAGAATTTTTGCGCCAAAAAAGTCCGCGCCAAGAATGACGCAATAAAATGAAGCATTTTCAGCCCCCGCAAGCCTAACAGCCCACAGGGAAAAAAGTCAAATTTTTGAGGTAAGAAAAAATATGAAAATTTAAAGCATAATCCCAAATATGAAACTGACTGTCTGGAAATAAGGAAAGTTGAACATTCTGAGTCAAGGCAAATAAATGTTTGAATACATATATTTAGAACTTTATAAATAAAGTGCCCAACCATAGCTTAGAGTGTCACAGAAAATAAGACTTACTTACCCCAGGACACTCATCTACATGTTTGTAGAAAGCCAAACCAGTACTGAAACGAGAATCAGTAGAGGAAATGGTAAATATAAGAGTATATCGTCGATCTGAAAAGGGAGGTAAGAGATGAATCTCTACGACCGATAACAGAGAACCTTATGAAATAGATCCCGTAGAAGGAGATCACTGCATTCAATAGGCAATACTCTCTTCACATCCCTCTGACATTCACTGCACGCTGAGAGGAAAACCGGGCTCCAACTTGCTGCGGAGCGCATATCAACGTAGAATCTAGCACAAACTTACTTCACCACCTCCCTTGGAGGCAAAGTTTGTAAAACTGATTTGTGGGTGTGGTGAGGGGTGTATTTATAGGCATTTTAAGGTTTGGGAAACTTTGCCCCTCCTGGTAGGAATGTATATCCCATACGTCACTAGCTCATGGACTCTTGTTAATTACATGAAAGAAAGAAGAAATCTCCATCTTGGGAGAAAACTTTTGAATTCCAGCTGATACCCGTGGGTCACGGTTTCCAGTGCCCAGGGGTCCTGAACATCTCTTGCCCAAGCCTGGGCAAAGAGAGAAAGTCTGCCCCCAACGAGATCCGGTCCCGGATCGGGGGCCACCCCATCATGCTGTCTTGGTAGTAGCAGCGGGCTTCTTGGGTTGTTTACCCTTGTTCCAAGCCTGGTTGGGTCTCTAGACGGACTTGGCCTGAGCAAAACTCCCTTCCTGCTTGGCGGAAGAATCCGAAGAAGAGGGTACTCCTTTAAAGTTCTGAAAGGAACGAAAATTATTCTTTTTACCCCTCAATTTAACAGTCTTATCCTGAGGTAGGAGATGACCCTTATCTCCAGTGATGTCAGAAATGATTTCCTTCAAGTCAGGCCCGAATAGGGTCTTACCCTTGAAAGGAATAGCCAAAAGCTTTGACTTAGATGACACATCAGCAGACCAAGATTTTAACCATAACGCTCTACGCGCTAAAATGGCAAATCCAGCATTCTTAGCCACCAACTTAGCAATTTGAAAGGCGGCATCTGTGATAAAAGAATTAGCCAACTTGAGAGCCATAATTCTATCTAAAATATCCTGTAAAGGAGTCTCAGTCTTAAGAGACTCTTCTAAGGCATCAAACCAAAAGCCGCCGCAGTGGTAACTCGAACAATGCAGGCTGTCGGTTGTAAAAGGAAACCCTGATGAATAAGCAACTTTTTTAGAAGACCCTCCAATTTCTTATCCATAGGGTCTTTGAAAGCACAGCTATCCTCAATAGGAATAGTTGTACACTTAGCCAGGGTAGATATAGCTCCCTTCACCTTAGGGACTGTCTGCCAAGAGTCCCGAACAGTGTCCGATATGGGATACATTTTCTTAAAATTAGGAGGGGGAGAGAACGGTATACCCAGTCTGTCCAACACTTTCTTGATAAACTCCGAAATTCTCTTAGGAACCGGAAAAACATCAGTGTAAGCTGGTACTTCTAGATATTTGTCCATTTTACACAATTTCTCTGGTGGAACCGTAATAGGGTCACAGTCATCCAGAGTCGCTAAGACCTCGCGAAGTAACAGTCAGAGGTGTTCCAGCTTAAATTTAAAAGACATAGTGTCCGAATCTGTCTGAGGTAACACACTTCACGATTCCGAAAGTTCTCCCTCAGACAAAAGTTCCCTGACCCCCAACTCAGATCCCTGTGAGGGTACATCGGAAATAGCCAACAAAGCAACAGAGGACTCAGTATTCACATTGATTCCTGTAACACTGGTAACTTAGACAATACCTCTGTAAGGGTGGTTGACATAACTGCAGCCATATCCTGCAGAGTAAAAGAATTCGACACGGTTGAGAAACTCGGCGTCGCTTGGGTGGGCGTTAAAGGTTGTGACACTTGGGGAGAATTAGGTGGCATAGCTCTTCAGACTGAGAATCATCCTTAGGCACCCTTTCTTTAAATAAAATATGCTTTTTACATTGTAAGGCCCTTTAGGTACAAGAGGTACACAAAGTAAGAGGGGGTTCCACAATGGCCTCTAAACACATAGAACCAGGAGTTTCCTCAAGTTCAGACTAGCAATAGCCACAGTAGTCGCTCTTAACCTTATTTATTGATTCAAAGAATTTTCACACAAAAAAAGTACTGCGCCTTTAAATAATAAAAGTGCAACAATTTTTCTGTATAGCACTAAAATTTAAAATAAACAGTTCAAATTAGCCAAAAATTATTGCACAATTTGAGAAAAAAAGCAAAATCACCTTTTAAAGTGTCTTTATTTATAAATAAGCTTTAAAAAACGATAACAGCCCCTGCACCTTGCCACAGCTCCACTGTGGCGCCTACCTGCCCTCAGGGTACTCAAGACTGAGTCAAAAACGATCCGGTGACTGAAACTCAAACTTAGGCCCCACCGGAGCTAGTGCCTGATGCCTTCTAGTGAAGAGAAAACTGTGCGTCTGAGCGTGCGAAATAGGCCCCGCCCACCATGGGCGTCGCATTAACTGACTCCATAACCACATGGGAAGCGGTTTTCATAAGCCATGTGGTCCCCTAATGTTTGCACCCAAACATAACAGTATGCCAAGTAATAAAAATAGAAAGTCTCTCAGCTGCCTCTCCCAGTGTCAAGCCCATTTTGAGTCACATAACATAGTAATCAATATACAACACGGTAATTGCAGTACCACCATAACCCATATAGGTCTACTGCTTACCCTTTCCCCTGCAGGGAATAATGTCAGCCAGTTCTGATATAACAAGTCTCCTCAGAAATAAAAGTCTGAACATACCTCAATGTTGCTTGTAGCATGACACCGGTCTCTACATTGAGGATTTTCCTTGCACTACCTTCAGAAGCTCTGTGGGAACCAGAATGGATCATAGTAACGTCTGCTAAGATTATCAACATCAGGGCAGAAAAATAATCTCTTCATTCCTCTTGGGAATCCAGACTGACATAAAAAAAATTATTGATTGAAGAATTTAAACTAACACCTCACTTTACCTCTTCCTATTACTAACACAGGCAAAGAGAATGACTGGAGGTGGAGGGAAGGGAGGAGCTATATATACAGCTCTGCTGTGGTGCTCTTTGCCACTTCCTGTTAGCAGGAGGATAAATCCCACAAGTAAAGATGAAATCCGTGGACTCGTCATATCTTGTAGAAGAAAGTACCTTGTGAAAATTACTGAACCAGTTGCATGAGTTCTCAAGGCTTGGGCAATGGTGCTACATAACAATAAACATTTTTGATGATAGTTTCCAGAATACTGAGACATCAAATTAGTATATAATGTGTAGTATATCTTTTATATTCCTCTCCTCCATAGCTTCGGCCGCCAGCCACAAGGGAGGAATCTATATTATGTGAACAGTACATACCTGAATGCTGGTAGAATGTTAATAATTGTGTCTGTCTCACAGTCTTTTTTTATTTTAATTATATGTCTATGGAAACTGCATTAATAACACTATAGAACTAAGGGTAATATCAATTCTAGAACTGCTTAATATTAATTTGAACTTTAACAGAGTAAAATACGTTTCTATCAGATCATTTGTGTTAGTAACATCAGAGTTAATGAGCTGAAAAAACATATCTAACTGCACAGGACACTATTAAATGAATCACTGCTAGTGTTAATACCCCCATGGTGTGGTGTGATGGTCAGTAGTGCCTGAGACTTAATGTTTTATCAGCCCCAGGGTTTAGTTTGTAGGTATGGGAAAGTCTTGATGGGAAAATGGAGACCTCTTTTTTTGAAAACCTTGAAAAGTGTCAGGTATAAGGGAGGTCGCGAGACAGTGTCTTGTAATGCTCCTTCAGTAATACCCACTAGGAAAAGGCTAACATATTACTTTTAGGAGACCTCGGTCCAGTTGCTAACCATCTTGTAGGTATCGATCGTGGTGATCGCTGAGGACTCTGGTGGTACTTGCTTTTTATTTGCAGGGTATGTACGTTAGCGCAATCACCAATAAATCCTATATTTAAGCCACTCTTAAGTACTTATCTCCTTCCTCGATACATGAAAAATGTACAACATTGTGTGAGATTAAAGAGGGCTCTTAAGAACCAATAGGATTACCTACAAATCGTTAAAATAATTATCTCAATAAATTTAAACATATATGTATATATCTCAATGAGTATGTATCCACTTATTTAAATGTGTCCACTTACAAATGTAAGTTATTCACTTATTAATATGTATTCATACATAAAGCCCAGATTAGAGGGTGAAACGCGGAGAAGCTGTTGATCAAAAAGAGATACCATATTCACATGTACCCAGAGGATCCGTGTCTGCAACTAAAAAGGTTTTAGTAAAGCCTGCGTACAATTGTACTTAAGTGCAGAATTAAAAACCAACTTAAAGGGCAGACAGCGGTGAGGGTGTTTGTATTAAAAAACCACTTGCGCAAGTGAGACTCTAGGAGAAAGAAGATTCAAACGACGGAACATTTTGATGCATGGTGACATCACACAACGTGAAAGGGATAAACCTTTACCCAAATTGGCGGGTCTGTAAGAGGTGAAAGCCGGACCAAGTTGGGCTCTCATACAAGAAATCACTAAGGTGAAACTTTCAAGCGGAACACAGTGCACAAAAGCGGGATCTCCCGCATAATGATCTGTCGTGCATATTTGAAAATGAAGGTGAATCTAGCCTGAAACAAGAAAGAAGGTACTTTAAGGTTAACCTTAACGCTACGGATCATCTGATTCATCAGTGGAATTTAGCAAACGTAAGGTGTTGAAATGGCATACATTATTGGAGTTAGCTAACCACTAAGACTTTTAAACGGATGATCTTTGCACGTTACAAGGGAACGTTTTAATCAAGAATCTTTAAACACTGCAGTGTAAAAAATTGTTTAAGCCTGTTATTAACGGACATTTAGTCGTCTTATTGTGGACTTTTAAATCAAGGGATCTTGAGTGATCTGTAACATTATCATTACTAATCTTGAAATATTGATTGTATTTCTATGTTAGATTTTATGTAGTCTGTAAGTATTAAATACAGTTTTTTAATTCAATCGAATTATACTATTCACTATTTATTATTCTGATTAGATAAAGTTATGTTATAGTACTGATAAGTCTTCTACACAAATTATTCATTCAAACAATTTTGGGTTAGAGATGTTTATATGTGAAAAACAAGCCGTTGATCTCCACTATTTAGCTCTTTGATTTAGGCTAGATATTTAAGGACTAGATAAATCTATGGTCATATTCGCCTAGATTACGAGTTTGGCGTTAGCCTTAAAAAGCAGCGTTGAGGGGTCCCAACGCTGATTTTTCCTAACTTAATTCCGATTGGCTGATAGGATTCTATCAGCCAATCGGAATTGAAGGGACGCCATCTTGGATGACGTCACCTAAAGGAACCTTCATTCTTCAGTTGCCGTTGGATGGAAGAGGATGCTCTGCGTCGGATGTCTTCAAGATGGACCCGCTCCGCTTCTGATGGAAGAAGATAGAAGATGCCGCCTGGATGAAGACTTCTGCCGGTCTGGATGAAGACTTCTGCCCCTATGGAGGACCACTTGTGCCCGGCTGGGTGAAGACGGCTCAAGGTAGGGTGATCTTCAAGGGCGTAGTGTTAGGTTTTATTAAGGGGGGGATTGGGTGGGTTTTAGAGTAGGGTTGGGTGTGTGGGTGGTGGGTTTTAATGTTGGGGGGGTATTGTATTTTGTTTTACAGGTAAAAGAGCTTTTAAGGGCTATTTGTAATTTAGTATAGGGTAGGGAATTTTATTATTTTGGGGGGCTTTTTTATTTTATTAGGGGATTAGAGTAGGTGTAATTAGCTTTAAATTTTTTTAATTATTTTATTATTTTCTGTAATTTGGTGTTTGTTGTTTTTTGTACTTTAGTTTATTTAATTTAATTGTAGGTAATTTATGTAATTAATTTAATGATAGTGCAGTGTTAGGTGTAATTGTAATTTAGGTTAGGATTTATTTTACAGGTAAATTTGTACTTATTTTAAGTAGGTAGCTATTAAATAGTTAATAACTATTTAATAACTATTCTACCTAGTTAAAATAAATACAAAGTTGCCTGTAAAATAAATATAAATCCTAAGATGGCTACAATGTAACTATTAGTTATATTGTAGCTATCTTAGGGTTTATTTTACAGGTAAGTATTTAGTTTTAAATAGGTTTAATTTAGTTAATTATAGTAAATTTATTTAGATGTATTTAAATTATATTTAAGTTAGGGGGGTGTTAGGGTTAGGGTTAGGTTTAGGGGTTAATAAATTTAATATAGTTTCGGCGACTTTGAGGGGGCAGATTAGGGGTTAATAAATAAAATGTAGGGTTTGGCGATGTTGGGGGCATCAGTTTAGGGGTTCATAAGTATAATGTAGGTGGCGGCAGTGTCCAGAGCGGCAGATTAGACTCGGCGTTCATGTTAGGGTGTTAGATGTAGACATAAAATGTATTTTCCCCATAGGAAACAATGGGGCTGCGTTAGAAGCTGAACGCTGGAGTTAAATTTTGCTCAACGCTCACTTTTCTGAGGCTAACGCCGGCTTGCAGAAAACTCGTAATACCAGCGTTGTCTTAAGTGAGCGGTGAGAAAAAAAGGCTCGTTAGCACCGCACAGCCTTAACGACAAAAACTCGTAATCTATCCGATTGTTTCTTCTTAATTTGCTATATGTGGGCTTATTAAACATAAGTCATGGTTAACTATAGCTATTGATATCTACAGCTAAGGATTCCTTTACACGTACAGATTGAGTTAGATATACTAGACACCTGAGTGGTAATGCCACGGAAATTTCATATTAGTAAATATATTAACTTTATTTTTTATTTTTATGAACTTATCCATCAAATTCTAGATCTCTATTAGTTTAAAGGGACATAATACTCATATGCTAAATCACTTGAAACTGATGCAGTATAACTGTAAAAAACTGACAGGAAAATATCACCTGAGCATCTCTATGTAAAAAAGGAATATATTTTACCTCACAATTTCCTCAGCTCAGCAGAGTAAGTTCTGTGTAAAAAGTTATACTCAACTGCTGCTCAGCTGCAGGTAAAAAATAAATAAATGAAGAAATGAACAGCAGCCAATCAGCATCAACAGTGCATGAACTCTTTTACTGTGATCTCATGAGATTTCATTGTTAACTTCCTTAAGCTGAATAGGGAAATAAGATGAGAGTGCACGTAAGCTCGCTCCTTTCGCTGTCCCGGGACAGACATACTAATTTGGTGCTTAGAAGTCCTTTACAATAGGATGTGGCTACTGAGAAACTTTTGAGGTAAAATACCTTTCTTTTTTACATAGAGATGTTGAGGTGATATTTTCTAGTCAGCTTTTTACAGCTATACTGCATCACTTTCAAGTGTTTCAACATTTGGGTATTATGGCCCTTTAATATAGCCAATATTCATTTTGTGAAGGTGATTGTTACATTTAGAAGTGGATACATATTAATAAGTGAATAACTTACATTTGTAAGTGGACACATTTATATAAATGGATACATACTCATTGAGTTATATACATATATGTTAAACTTTATTGTGATAATTATTTTAACGATTTATAGGTAATCCTATTGTTTCTTAAGCGCCATCTTTAATCTCACACAACTTGGTACTCGCTTTTTAGTTTTGTCCTCTTGGGAGTCCCCACAAACCCCTGCAAGGCCACTCTTTGCGGCAAATGTGCTCCCCTCCGCAAGGACCTGCTAGATGAGTTGAAGATGTCACGAGTCCTCAGTGGTAAGTTTGATAGTTGTTTCTTCCATATGAAGGCTGCTCAACACCTCCGGAGGCTCTGTGTCGTGCGTTGGTCCATGCGGTTGGTTGATAGCAATCTCTGAGTGCCTATGATATCCTTGTTGATGGCTAGCGGTGTGAAGTGTTATTTCCAAAGATCCATCAAAAAATTTGGTTATTGCAGTCCTGGAATGACATCGGGACAACAAGAAATCTAGTGGCGCTTTGTTGCTGAGTTGTTGACAAAGTACTTTGAATCTGTGCCAGTGATCTGTGAAGTTATGTAAATGGTTAGTTTTACCTATGGTGGCCATTTTGATTGCAATGTAATATTGGCCTATTCTGCTGGTTCCCCCTTCGTGGGCTTTGCCTTCTTCTCTTAACTTGCGATCTTCTTGTTTTAAGTGCAAGGTTTTTTGAAGCTCGAGCAGATTTGTCACTATAGTTAGTTATGGCTGAACACCTCGTATTGCCGAGGGGGGTAGCGTCGTACTTGATGAACCACCGCTCTAGGCCCTTGATGTCTGTGTTCAGGCTCCAGTGTCAAAAATACAGCTTTTATGTAAATGATTTTAGTCCTCCTGTAAAATGGAGCACTTTAGCAAGCAGGATGAGTAATTTTGAGATTCAGCTGGAGCTCTGAAAGGTACGACCGCTCCAGATCGCTGTGCAGACACGCCCCCCAGCCAATTTTATATTAAACATTTTTTTATTTCAATTTGTAAATGTTTTTTTTTTTTTTCATTTTGCCTTTACAGGTAAGGCAGTGCTTTACCTGCACGTCCCTGCCTAGTGGTATATTTGCCTCCTCCTTAGTTAAACCCCAGGAGTAATGGCTAGTGGATTCTCAATAGCATGAAAGAAATTAATTTATAAGGTAAGCAAACATTTAGTTTTTTCAAGATATTAAATAAATACATAATTTATGACTGATATCTGTTTTCAGAAATAAAAAACAACTAATGAAAATTGAAATAGTTTTATGGGAGATTAAATATTCTATTTCTTTCCTAAGATATGGAGAGTCCACAACATCATCAATTACTAGTGGGAATATCACTCCTGGCCAGCAGGAGGAGGCAAATAGCACCACAGCAAAACTGTTAAGTGTCACTCCCTTACCCATAAACCCCAGTCATTCTCTTTTCCTTCATCAATAGAGGAGGTGAAGTTCTGGTGTCTGAAGAAAATTGGATTTCTTTCGCTACAAGCAAGATTTTTTGGGTCTAGCCGTAGTTCACGTTAATCTCTTCAGTAGAGAAGAGTAGTGGTGACTTTAAAGCAGTTAGGAACTTGTAAGGTGGGCCTTGCTGCGTTTTCCTAATATATTTGCTGCCCATTGTATAGAAAGCCAGAGTAGGTTTACTCTGTTCTTACTTTTTGTACAGGTCTCTGTGAGGAGCATGTGTCCTTCATGCCTGGTGAGCTGTCTACCTGCCGGACAGCAGATTTTGCAGGTAAGTGTTTTTGTCTTCTAGGTTGGGAGACTTGCACTTAGAAGATTTCCTGCATTAGTTTAATTGGGAAATTATAAATCCTTGGGAAATGATTTGATTTAGGCATGGAGCAGGCACTTTTTATGTATGTGTTGGAGACTGAGTTAACTCCTTTATGAGAAAGGGTTAATTTCATTTCAGCTCTTTATTTATTCTTCTTCCCTGGGGGTTTTGAATTTTATTAAACACATAAGGGAATGTAGTGTAGAGACGGCTGTCCTTAATCACTGAGATTGGTATGTGATTCGGCTGAGAGAAGCTGCCTTTTTTTGCCGTATCTGTGAAAGACACTAGAGACACTCCTCCGTAAACTGAGGGCTGCAGTGACTCACTTTAGTCAGTGCGCTCGCCTTGTGTGCTGTAGCTTGCTGAGCTGAAACAGTCTAGGGACCTATGTCCGGTGTGAGATTAGAAGTCTCACAGTGTAACAAGGTTTTATGGCGTACCCAGAATTGGGCTGTTGTGGAAATGAAAGACAGTTTTCTATTGATTCTCTTCTGCTCCCTGAACTGAGCGGTGCTGACTGTCATTTAAAATTGTTTGGGCTGTTTTGGAAATGAGGCACGCTATTACTTCTAGTTGTGTGCCTCATTTCTTTGCTGAGTTTGTGACTCCACCTCCTTCGGCTGAAGAACAGAGCGGCGCCATTTTCAGCCTGTTGTTGAGTTCACGTGTCCCCGCCTCCTTCTCAGTCTGAGAACGGAGCGGTTATGTTTTCTCTGCCTCTGAGTGTCAAAGACTTAGTAATTGACGATCTATCGTCCAAGTGTTTTTTGTTGTTCACAACCTTTATTTTGTTAAACGATTATTGAAATCCTAAGGTTCTTAAGTGCAAGTACATATTTATTGGACTCCTTAATAAATAATGTTCAGTGAAATAGGAGTTGTTCCTGTGAATTTTTGCTTCTCAGGTCCTAAGGCAATTTAAAGTGAAAGCACAATTTTTAAAGTGTTTTATTTTTGTGCTTGTTTTTTGTTAGTTTGCTCACGGAGCTAGAGTTCTGCTCCTATGTACAAATGCCTGCTATGCTTTGATTCATACATTTTGTTTCTCATGTTTAATAAGGACTTTAAAATGTAAAGAAAAAAAAATTATTTGCATTTTTCTGAGCCTCATGTCTCCCAGGATGATGCTGTTTAGGCATTGCCACAGCTTTCTCCTTAAACGTCCCAAGCCTTACTTCATCACATACAGTGCCCTGCAGTTCCTCTCAGCCTCCTGGAGGAGTTTATTTGCATGCAGAAATGGCTGCTCATGTATCCTCTGTGGTATCTGCAGCATTATCTGCTTTTCCTATGTTTTAGGAAACGCAAGAGGAAAATTAGAGATTCAGATAGTAAGGGTTCTGTCCTATTTTCTGCTACATAGGTGGCCCTCCCTCATAAGTCTGATGAGGGGGATACGTTGGTTGCCTCTGAGGATGGACTCTCAGATTCGGACAGTATAACTCCTTCATCTGATGCTGAAGTAGTAACCTTCAGATTTAAGCTTGAACACCTTTCTGTATTGTTAGAGGAGGTTTTGGCTACTTTGGACGACTTTGATACGCCTGTCGTCAACTATAGAAATCTAGTAGACTTAACAAATACTATGATGTTCCTTCCTCTGTGGAAGTGTTTCCTGTTTCAGACCGTGCATTGGAGATTATTTCACAGGAATGGGAGAAGCCAGGGATTTCGCTGACTTCATTAAAGTTTATGGCGCATGGTGCCTTAAGTAGAAGGGGCCATTCTACGATGGGTAGAGTAGAGAACTAATATCCCTATTGTGGGTGGCTGTTCTTTTTAGGACAAAAAGCTGGAGATTTTTTTTAAGAAGATGTATATCTTTAGGGTCTTCAATGACAGCATGCAGTTTGTTTGCCACTATGTCAAGTGTGGCATCTTGTTGGTGTGACGCCTTGTCTGATTCAATTTTGGTAGAGTCTCCTTTGGAGGAGATCTAAGACAGAATTAAGGCTCTCAAACTAGCCAATTCCTTTATTTTTGAGGCTATCAGGCAAGTTATTTTCTTAGGAGCCGATGTTCCTTCTAGTCCAAGCTTCTGGCGCTTCACTACAAGGGTAAGACCTTGTTTGGACCTAGTCTGGCAGAAATAATTTCTGATAAAAAGGGTCTTTCTACAACAAGACAAGAAAAACAGACCTAAAGGGAGTCAGAGTAATCTTTGTCCCTTTCGTAGCTTCAAGGGGAAGTCTTTCTCTTCCAAGCAGACATAGTACAAGTCTTCTTGGAGACCCAATCAGTCTTGGAACTAGGGGAAGCAATCAAAGAACTAGCAGCTGACACCTAGCTGATGAGTGGCAATATCCACAAAACGGCATCCTGGGATGCTCTGAATCACTGTACAAACCATAGCTAAGCTTAAAAGCTGTGTGAACAGCAGGCTATGGAGTAAAGGGGGTCAAAAAGTAGGGTTTGGTCCTGATCCGGGACCAGATCAAGTGGTTCACAAAAAGCAGACTTGCTCTGTTTTATCTAGATTGGATACGAGATGTACCAGATCCTTGGGCTGTGCACATAGTATCTCAGGGTTTCAAAATAGAATTCATAACTTTCCTACCAGGGGCAGGTTTCACCTCTTTAGTTTATCTGCATTCCAGATAAAAATAGAGGTTTTCTTGATATGTGTTCAGGATTTTTTCTCCCTGGGAGTGATAGCTCCAGTTCCTGTAAGGGAACAGGGTCTGGGATTCTATTCTTATCTTTTGTGGTTCTCAAAAAGAGGGAACTTTTCCTCAAGTTCTGAGATTCGCCTTTCTAGGCATCGGGAAAAGAGTTCCCTTGTTCCGGCTTCAAGGGTGGTTTTCTTAGGAATCATAATAGGTTCCCTATCTATGAAGATATTTCTGACGAAGGTCAGAAAATGCCTAGTTCTTTCCTCTTGCCTTTATCTGCAGTCTACGGGTCAGCATCAGTGGCTTAATGTTCAGAGGTAATTGGTCTGATGGTCGCTTCGGAATATCATCCCTGTGCTAGATTCCATTTGAGAGCTCTCCAGTTATGCATGCTCAGACAGTGGAATGGGGACCTTCAGATCTGTCTCAGAGGATAGCTTTGGATCAGCTTCTCTTCCATGGTGGTTTTCCCAGGAGCATTTGTCTTGGGGCACATGCTTCAGGAGACCTTCCTAGGCGATTGTGACCACGGACGCCAGCCTGCTGGGCTGGGGATGCAAGGACTATGGACTCAGGAGGAGTCTGCTCTCCCCATAAACATCTTGGAGTGGAGAGCGATTTTCAATGTTCTGATGGCTTGGCCTCAGTTGTCCATAGCCTGGTTTTTCAGGTTCCAGTCGGACATTATCACCTCAGTGGCTTGCATTTTCCACCAGGGAGGAACTTGGAGTTCCTTAGCCATGAAGGAGGTGGCTCGGATTGTTCAGTGGGTGGAAGCTCACAATTGTTGTTTATCTGCCATCCATATTCATGGAGGGAAGTGGATTTCCTGAGCAGACAGACATTTCATCCCGGGGAGTGGGCTCTCCGTTCGGAGGTGTTCTCCAGGTTAATCCTCAAATGAGGGATGCTGGGGTTAGATTTGATGGCGTCTCAACAGAACGATAGCTACCAAGGTATGGAACAATGTCAAGAGATCCGCAGGCCACCCTGATAGATGCTCGGGCAGTTCCTTGGGATTTCAGTCTGGGATATCTGTTTCCTCCGTTTGCTCTCCCTCCACGAGTCATTGCTCGTATCAAACAGGAGAGAGCATCAGTATTTTTAATAGCTCCTGTGTGGCCTCGCAGGATCTGGTATGCAGATCTAGTGAAGATGTCATTTCTTCCACCTTGGAGGTTGCCTCTCAGGAAGGACCTTCTAACTCAGGGTCCATTCCTTCGTCCAAATCTCGCTTCTCTATAGCTGACTGCTTAGAGATTGAACGCTTAGTTCTGTCTAAGCGTGGTTTTTCTAAGTCGGTCATTGAGACCATGATTCAGGCTTGCAAGCCTGTTTCTATAAATATTTACAATAAGGTATGGCGTAAATACCTTTATTGGTGTAAATCCAAGGGCTACTCTTGGAGTAAGGTCAGGATTCCTAGGATTTTGTCTTTTTCCAGGACTGTAGAAGGGATTGTCAGTCAGTTCTCTGAAGGGTCAGATTTCTGCATCTATTTTCTTGCACAAGCATCTGGCGGATGTGCCAGATGTTCAATCTTTTTGTTAGGCCCTAGTCAGAATCAGGCCAATGTTTAAGTCTGTTGCTCCTCCTTGGAGCCTTAACCTTGACATTAAAGTTTTGCAGCAGGCTCCGTTTGAGCCATTGGATTCCATAGATATTAAGTTATTATCTTGGAAGATTTTGTTTCTTATTGCTATGTCTTCTGGTCGGAGAGTCTCAGAACTCTCGGCCTTGCAGTGTGATTCGCCTTATCTTATCTTCCATGCTTATAAGGCGGTTCTTCATAAGAAGTTAGGTTTTCCTCCGAAGGTGGTTTCGGAAATATAAATATTAATCAGGAAATTGTTGTTCCTTCTCTATGTCCTAATCCTTCTTCTAATAAGGAATGTTTGTTGCAAAGGGGGGGGAGTCGGGGGAGAGAGGGGGGAGAGTGGGGGGGAGAAAGAGAGCAAAAGAGAGAGGGGGAGAGAGAGAGCAAAAGAGAGGGGGGGAGAAAGAGAGCAAAAGAGAGGGAGGAGCGAGAAAGAGGGGGAGAAAGAGAGCAAAAGAGAGGGGGGAGAAAGAGAGCAAAAGAGAGGTGGAGCGAGAGAGATCGCAAAAGAGGGGGGAGAGATCGCAAAAGAGGGGGGAGAGATCGCAAAAGAGGGGGGAGAGATCGCAAAAGAGAGGGGGAGAGAGCGCAAAAGAGAGGGGGGAGAGGGAGAGCAAAAGAGAGGGGGGAGAGAGAGGGGGAGAGAGAGGGGGAGAGGGGGGGAGAGAGAGGGGGGAGAGAGAGGGGGAGAGAGAGGGGGGAGAGAGAGGGGGAGAGAGAGGGGGGGAGAGGGGGAGAGAGAGGGGCAGAGAGAGCAAAAGAAAGGGGGAGAGAGAGCAAAAGAGAGCTGGAGTAAGAGAGAGCGCAAAAGAGAGGGAAGAGCGATCGCAAAAGAGAGGGGGGAGAGAGAGCAAAAGAGAGCTGGAGCCAGAGAGAGCACAAAAGAGAGGGGAGAGCGATCGCAAAAGAGAGGGGGGAGAGAGAGCAAAAGAGAGGGGGAGAGAGCAGGCAAAAGAGAGGGGGGGACTGATGTACTGCAAGAAATGGCCATAAAAAAAAATGTGTCCCTAGAGGGATTAAATAGCAAAGGGAGGGATAAAAAGTTACATGTTACCGTTATGCTGTGGCCTCAAAAGTGCCTATATAGAGCAGGACAGGATAGAAGGGTAGCCAGAGGGAACCAACAAGCTAGGGGCACTAGATGTACTTAGAGAGCAATGTATCCATCATTGCACAATTACCTATTAATGAGACCAGTGTAAAGGATTAACAATCCATATGAATAAATATAAGGAGTATACCGAGATTCTAAGGGAAGGGATTCAGAGTAACAAATAGCACTATGTAAAATCCAAAGTGTCTATCTATTGGGGATATGCATTGACCAACCACACTCCAGCATGAAATAGCCAAATAGCACATAAGGACACACTTAAATTAGCATATACACCCAAACCTAATACTAACACTATGTGTGATAGAATGAAACCTGTTCAGTAAGTACACAGATACAGACGAGAACACAAAAGTAAAATATTAACAATAAGAATTACCTATTGAAAATAAAGAATAAACTTGTAACCCTCATTTGTCAAGACCTAGCTATGTTACCTGTCATTTAATGATACAAGGTAACAATTTCAGACACCCACATACCAATCAGAGATACTACATAAAACAGTGAGTGCTTTGTATATATATATATATATATATATATATATATATATATATATATATATATATTTAAAAAAAAAAAAATAAAAAAAAAAAAAAAAAAAAAAAAAAATATATATATATATATATATAAATAACAGGATCAGAACAGCACACTATCACTCACAAACTTGTAAAGGACCATGTGCAATAAAAAAAATAATATAAATCTTAGAAAAGAATTGCACTATCTGGATTTAAAGCACTTTAAATTTAATGTGACATTTTGGGGCCTTCACCTGTTCCTCAGACGTTTATATATATATATATATATATATATATATATATATATATATATATAAAGTGCATTTGAGCCCTTTGCAGTCATATAGATGAAAACATGAAGAAACCTTATTTACTGTAAATATTTCACATTCCAATGCTCTTCACATAAGGGAATGTGATATATATATATATATATATATATATACTGTATATATTTATAAAATTATGTATGTATATATATATATATATATTCATACATACATACAGTATCTCACAAAAGTGAGTACACCCCTCACATTTTTGTAAATATTTTATTATATTATTTCCTAAGTGGAAATGTCCAAATTGGGCCCAATTAGCCATTTTCCCTCCCCGGTGTCATGTGACTCGTTTGTGTTACAAGGTCTCAGGTGTGAATGGGGAGCAGGTATGTTACATTTAGTGTTATCGCTCTCACACTCTCTCATACTGATCACTGGAAGTTTAACATGGCACCTTATGGCAAAGAACTCTGAAAAAAAGAATTATTGCTCTACATAAAGATGGCCTAGGCTATAAGAAGATTGCCAAGACCCTGAAACTGAACTGCAACACGGTGGACAAGACCATACAGCGGTTTAACAGGACAGGTTCCATTTAGAACAGGCCTTGCCATGGTCGACCAAAGAAATTAAATGCACAAGCTCAGCGTCATATCCAGAGGTTGTCTTTGGGAAATATATGTATGAGTGCTGCCAGCATTGCTGCAGAGGTTGAAGGGGTGGGGGGTCAGCCTGTCAATGCTGAGACCATACGCCGCACACTGCATCAAATTGGTCTGCATGGCTGTTGTCGCAGAAGGAAGCCTCTTCTAAAGATGATGCACAAGAAAGCCTGAAAGCCCGCAAACAGTTTGCTGAAGACAATCAGACTAAGGACATGGATTACTGGAACCATGTCCTGTGGTCCGATGGGACCAAGATAAACTTATTTGGTTCAGATTGTGTCAAGCGTGTGTGGCGGCAACCAGGTGAGGAGTACTGTGAGGAGATGACTGAATTAGTGTGAATAATTACAATGTATTTCACAAGTGTTGTTTTTGTAGCTAAAAATAGTTACACCCAAAATAATGTTAAAATTGGATGAACACAATATTTAGCTATTTAGTCAGAGTAAAGACAACCTGAAAAATTAGATCACTGACGTAAGTTAAATGACCCAGCATCAGGAGGATTATTAAAGGGACAGTCTACACCAGAATTTTTATTGTTTTAAAAGATAGATAATCCCTTTATTACCCATTCCCCAGTTTTGCATAACCAACACAGTTATAATAATATACTTTTAACCTCTGTGATTATCTTGTATCTAAGCATCTGCAAATTGCCCCTTTATTTCAGTTCTTTTGACAGACTTGCAGTCTAGCCAATCAGGGCCTGCTCCCAGATAACTTCACGTGCACGAGCACAGTGTTATCTGTATGTATGTATGTATGTATACGTGAACTAACACCCTCTAGTGGTGAAAAACTGTTAAAATGCATTCTGAAAAGAGGTGGCCTTCAAGGTCTAAGAAATTAGCATATGACCCTCCTAGGTTAAGCTTTCAACTAAGAATACCAAGAGAACAAAGCAAAATTGGTGATAAAAGTAAATTATAAAATTGTTTAAAATTACATGCTCTATCTGAATCATGAAAGTTTATTTTGGCCTAGACTGTCCCTTTAATAAGTGGAATATTTATGAGTAAAGTTCTATTCCATTGATCAGAAATGCAGCTGTTATATATTTAGGTAATATATTATGTGGAGTAAGTAGCTGCAGCTCCAGAGACCGCAGGTAAATCTTAGCTTGAATCAAAGTAAGTAACTGAAGGGAACAAAACAAGCTAAGGTTTTAGAGAGAGCAAATAGTTCACAGCTGCACAATAAATCAAAGTCATTGATCACATATAACATTTGAGTTCAACTATGTAAAAGTTACTTGCGGCTTCCTTAGATGTATTCCGTTGAAAAGAGACACAGAGCTAAACCAGAACGACACAAGGCTGAGGAGATGAATCTAACAGAAGCTGTTCCGGTGAGAGGTAAGTGGTGAACAGCTGTGGAGATTGTGAAGCTGAGCAAGACGCTAGACGAAGGTAGAGGAAGGAAGCAGGCTGAATGAGGTTACCTCATCGGTGCAGGAACGGAAGACTTGAGAACACACAGTCAGGAACGGAGTGTGTCTTGCCTACAGTCAAGCATGGTGGTGGGAGTGTCATTGTCTGGGCCTGCATGAGTGCTGCCGGCACTGGGGAGCTACAGTTCATTGAGGGAACCATGAATGCCAACATGTACTGTGAGATACTGAAGCAGAGCATGATCCCCTGCCTTCGGAGACTGGGCCGCAGGGCAGTATTCTAACATGATAACGACCCCAAGCACACCTCCAAGACGACCACTGCCTTGCTAAAGAAGCTGAGGGTAAAGGTGATGGACTGACCAAGCATGTCTCCTGACCTAAACCCTATTGAGCATCTGTGGGGCATCCTCAAACGGAAGGTGGGGGAGCGCAAGGTCTCTAACATCCACCAGCTCTGTGATGTCATCATGGAGGAGTGGAAGAGGACTCCAGTGGCAACATGTGAAGCTCTGGTGAACTCCATGCCCAAGAGGGTTAAGGCAGTGCTGGAAAATAATGGTGGCCACACAAAATATTGACACTTTGGGCCCAATTTAGACATTTCCACTTAAGGGTGTACTCACTTTTGTTGCCAACGGTTTAGACATTAATGGCTGTGTGTTGAGTTATTTTGAGGGGACAGCAAATTTACTCTGTTATACAGGCTGTACACTCACTACTTTACATTGTAGCAAAGTGTCATTTCTTCAGTGTTGTCACATGAAAAGATATAATAAAATATTTTCAAAAATGTGAGGGGTGTATTCACTTTTGTGAGATACTGTGTATATATATAAGGATGCAGGGGAAACGGCACACACCAATGGTTACATCCACCTCGTGCTCTGCTAGAAACCAAGTATCCAGAGAATAAGTAATCCCCACTCCCGGCATCAGCGTAAAGGGGATACCCAAATGAAGCAGGCACACCGCAGGAGTATATTACAAAAAGCCTTTATATAATGACAAAAAGACAAGGGGCCTTAACCCATAATCATAACGTTTTGGCTCTCGCAGGAGCCTTTTTTTCAAATGGAGGCCATGAAGACATAGTGAACATCTCTAGAACCCCAAACTTAAATACCCAAACCTACATTATCTGTAAAGTGCAAACAGCTGATCATGAGCGGGACCGCGCAGTACTTCCAAACAGAGCACCTTACCTCACACTGGAACGCATTGCGCCGAGTGCTGACGTCATCAGTCTGCACATGCCAATACCAAGGACAGCGTAATCAGTTACCATATCACAGAGTAAACAAACATACAACCCGGAACAACGTGCTGAGAGAGAGTGCGCAATCACAGTCGGGATCATACATAAAAAGCAAAAATAACTAGTGCATAATAACATACAGTAGTGAATAGTATGATCAAAACTAATCAAAGTGTGAATATATATACAGCCTGGCAACCGGTTGGTCTGAATCGCCCTTCTCAATCGCTTGTTGTATTGCCGACTTCTGATCAGCACTCTGCGCGATACGTTCCAGTGTGAGTTAAGGTGCTCTGTTTGGGAGTACTGCGCGGTCCCGCTCATGATCAGCTGTTTGCACTTTAGATAATGTAGGTTTGGGTATTTAAGTTTGGGGTTTTAGTGGTGTTCACTATGTCTTCACGGGCTCCATTTGAAAAAGGCTCCTGCGAGAGCCGAAACGTCATGATTATGGGTTAAGGCCCTTGTCTTTTTGTCATTATATAAAGGCTTTTTGTAACATACTTCTGTGGTTTGCCTACTTCATTTGGGCATCTCCTTTACGGTGATATGTTTGTGTGTGTGTATATATATATATATATATATATATATATATATATACATACACATATACAGGGGTGGACAAATTAAGTTAAAGATAGGAAAAAGTAAAATTTTTAAGTGCAATTTCTAAGTTGTCTGGGACCGCTGGACCACTTAAAGTTTTAGGCCCTGCATATATATTGTCACAAAAGCATTATGTATATAGATATATATTTTATACCAAAAAACATTATATATATATATATATATATATATATATATATATATATATATATGTATTTATGAATACATAGAACATATTCTGCTATGTAAATAACATTGGAATTGAAATATTCATATTTTTTTGCACAAGAGTAGGGTTGTCCCCCCACTTTTTTTGCTCCATTTAATTCTATGGGGGAATACATTAATGCGCTTGTGATATCATAACTGCAGCTTTTTGTGCACATTGGGTTAGCGTGCAAGCAAAAATGTTTTACCTTCAACTTATATTACGAGTGCTACTCGACGTGCGCAAAAAGATTACTTCTAGTGGAGTTCGTGCGGGAGCGTTAAATACAACTCCACTTGTAATCTGGCCCTAAGTTGGATACCCATGCCTTATTTAAATATCCAGTGTGCCAATCAATTACACATTGAAGGACCACAGCCCTATAGTAATACCAAATTAAAGGAACTCCAAGACCTGCTTTTCTCTTTGAGATATACACAGTGGATCTCCTAATTCTAGTTCTAAGGCGTCCCTATATAAACTTATTTTGTGCTGTCTGAAGGGCAGTACAAAATATTTTAGGCAAGCCAATGGACAGTAAGATATACAAAATGTGAGGGAGAACATTCATTTTTAAGGCAAGCATACTACCTAGCCATGAGAGCAGTTTTTGTTTCCAAGATTGTAAGTCTTGCTGTATATGATAGGGTCGAATAGGTTTCTGAAAAAGGATGGCCCCGTCTGCTGTAAGGTACACCCCTAAGTATTTAGGCGCTTCGGTCTTCTAAACATAAGAACAAGCATGCTTGCAAGCCTGAAGATCGGGGGGGGGGGGGTACTGAGATGGCTTCTGATTTTCTGCTTATAAGAAAATTTGCAAAATGTACAAATTATTGAAATACTCCATCAACAGTTTGCAATGAGTGGATTGGTTCTGTAAGAGTTAGTAGGACGTTGTCTGCATAGAACACAATTTTATACTCTTGGGGACCTACAGACAGATCTTTTATACTGGTATATGGTGAAGGACAATAATATGGGTAAGTAATTGTCAATGATAAGAAAGAAGTTGAACTATTATAAGGATGGGGTTGACATAACATGGGTCTGACTCTGATTATCTTACTTTTGCTGGATCAGAAATGAAAAACCAAAGTGATACTGGGGCTGCCCTCAGGGAATTCTCTAAATAAGGATGGTGGCCTCATTAGATACCTCCCATAGAAAGTGATGTAGTTGGTTGGAAAGGGAAACTTTGCTGGGGAGAGTGACGTTAGCAGGGACACAAAAATTAAATACTGCAGCCAATACAAATCATATTCAGTGGTCTACCCAGGACCTTTTTAACACCATAGCCCCTATTTAACAAAGGTCTGTTGGACCTGATCCGACAGTGCGGATCAGGTCCGACAGACCTTGCTGAATGCGGAGAGCAATACGCTCTCCGTATTCAGCATTGCATCAGCAGCTCTTGTGAGCTGCTGGTGTAACGCCGCCCCCTGCAGATTCATGGCCAATCGGCCGCCAGCAGGGGGTGTCAATCAACCCGATCGTACTCGATCGGGTTGAATTGCAGGGCAGGCGGACAGGTTATGGACCAGCGGTCTTTAGACCGCTGCTTCATAACTGGTGTTTCTGGCGAGTCTTCAGGCTCGCCAGAAACACGGGCGCTCAAACTCTATCTGGAGCTTGATAAATGGGCCCCCATCTGGCTAATTTTACTGGCCACCCAGCTAAAATATAAGCCAATATGAAGCTAAAATTAGCTAATATTTTTTCCCTCCAATGTTTATTGCACAAATTATCATTGAATAAATTCACATTAAATTATTTAATAAATGTGTGCTTTGTATAGCTGAAAATCCTATAATAGTACTATTACACTACCCTCACCCAGGTACTTCATAATGCCACCCAGCTGTGGAGAACCATGAGATTACTCTGTTTTCAGCATATTGGGGCCGATTTAAGCTCTGTATCGGCCCCAATGCCTCTGTTTCCGCGAGAATCTTCAGACCGCTGGTCCTTAAGTCATATGTCACCTCTGAGGCAGCGTACAGTAATCAACCCGATCACATACGATCAAGTTGATTGACACCCCCGCTAGTGGCCAATTGGCCACGAATCTGCATGGGGCGGCATTGCACAAGCAGTTCACCAGAACTGCTTGTGCAATGATAATATGATATGCTGTCTGCATTCATTGATGAGCGGCGGACATGATCGCTACAACGGATCTTGTCCGTCTGCACAATGGTAAATGGTAAATCTACCCCATAGTCATATTCATAGCATTTTTTTGCATTTACAGTGTAAATTTATTTATCTACTGTGTGCATTAAAAATGTTACTCTGTAATTTCAGTAACAAATTTACGAGTCTTGCGTTATGAGCCTCATAACGCTGCTTTTTTACTACCGCTGGTATTACGAGTCTTGTAGGTACAGCTGTCCCGCACACTT
This sequence comes from Bombina bombina, assembly GCF_027579735.1. Taxonomy (NCBI): domain Eukaryota; kingdom Metazoa; phylum Chordata; class Amphibia; order Anura; family Bombinatoridae; genus Bombina; species Bombina bombina. Next base: position 1,178,772,923 of record NC_069499.1, on the reverse strand, counting down.
TTTTGGCCTTACCGCAAATCAACTTGCGCAAATTGCGTATAGTCTTTTTTCTATGGGACTTCCATAGTTCTGGTATTACGAGCGGTACAGCCTTCCCGTCAAGATTCGTAACGCATTCTAAAGTCAGTAGTTATGAGTTTTACACTACAACGCTGTAGCATAAAATTCATAACTAAAGTTCTAAAAAGTACACTAACACCCATAAACTACATATTAACCCCTAAACCGAGGCCCTCCCGCATTGCAAACACTAAATTAAAATTATTAACCCCTAATCTGCCGCACTTGCCGCCACTATAATAAACATATTAACCCCTAAACCGCCGCACTCCCGCCTCACAAACATTAGTTAAATATTATTAACCCCTAATCTGCTGTCCCTAACATCGCCGCCACCTACCTACATTTATTAACCCCTAATCTGCCGCCCCCAACGTCACCGCCACTATATTAAATTTAAATCTAAGTCTAACCCTAACCCTAACCCTAACAACCCCTAACTTAAATATAATTAAAATAAATATAAATAAAAAACTGACTATTAATAACTAAATAATTCCTATTTAAAACTAAATACTTACCTATAAAATAAACCCTAAACTAGCTACAATATAACTAATAGTTACATTGTAGCTAGCTTACGGTTTATTTTTATTTTACAGGCAAGTTTGTATTTATTTTAACTAGGTAGAATAGTTACTAAATAGTTATTAACTATTTACTAACTACCTAGTTAAAATAAATACAAATTGACCTGCAAAATAAAACCTAACCTAAGTTACACTAACACCTAACACTACAATTAAATAAATTACCTAAATGAAATACAATTAACTAAATTAAATAAAATTAGCTCAATTACAAAAAAATACACACTATTACAGAAAATAAATAACAAATTACAAGATCTTTAAACTAATTACACCTAATCTAATAGCCCTATCAAAATAAAAAAAGCCCACCCAAAATAAAAAAACCTAGCCTAAACTAAACTACCAATAGCCCTTAAAAGAGCCTTTTGCGGGGCATTGCCCCCCCAAAAAATCAGCTCTTTTACATGTAAAAAAAAAATACAAACAACCCCCCCAACAGTAAAACCCACCACCCACACAACCAACCCCCCAAATAAAACCCTAACTAAAAAAACCTAAGCTCCCCATTGCCCTGAAAAGGGCACTTGGATGGGTATTGCCCTTAAAAGGGCATTTAGCTCTATTGCGGCCCAAAGCCTTAAACTAAATAAAAAAAAACACCCAGTACACCCTTAAAAAATCCTAACACTAACCCCCTGAAGATCCACTTACGGGAGAAGTCTTCATCCAAGCGGTAAGATGTCCTCAACGAAGCCGGCAGACGTGGTCCTCCAGACGGGCATAAGTGGTCCTCCAGACGGGCAGAAGTCTTCACCCAGACCGCATCTTCTATCTTCATCCTTCCAACGCGGAGCGGCTCCATCTTCAAGAAACCCGGCGCGGAGCATCCTCTTCTTCTGACATCTTCTTGCTGAATGAAGGTTCCTTTAAATTACGTCATCCAAGAACAGCCAATAGAATGTGAGCTCAATCCTATTGGCTGATTGGATCAGCCAATAGGATTGAAGTTCAATCATATTGGCTGATTGCATCAGTCAATAGGATTTTTTCAATCTTAATTCCGATTGGCTGATAGAATTCTAACAGCCAATCAGAATCTAAGGGACGCCATCTTGGATGATGTCATTTAAAGGAACCTTCATTCAGCAAGAAGACGTCGGAAGAAGAGGATGCTCCGTGCCGGATGTCTTGAAGATGGAGCTGCTCTGCGTCAGAAGGATGAAGATAGAAGATGCCGTCTGGGTGAAAACTTCTGCCCGTCTAGAGGACTACTTCTGCCGGCTTCATTGAGGACATCTTGCAGCTTGGATGAAGACTTCTTCCGGTAAGTGGATCTTCAGGGGGTTAGTGTTAGGATTTTTTAAGGGTGTATTGGGTGTTTTGTTTTTTTTAGGTTAGGGCTTTGGGCCGCAATAGAGCTAAATGCCCTTTTAAGGGCAATGCCCATCCAAATGCCCCTTTCAGGGCAATGGGGAGCTTAGGTATTTTAGTTAGGGTTTTATTTGGGGGGTTGGTTGTGTGGGTGGTGGGTTTTACTATTGGGGGGTTGTTTGTATTTTATTTTACAGGTAAAAGAGCCGATTTCTTTGGGGCAATGCCCCGCAAAAGGCCCTTTTAAGGGCTATTGGTAGTTTAGGCTAGTTTTTTTTTTATTTTGGGTGGGCTTTTTTTATTTTGATAGGGCTATTAGATTAGGTGTAATTAGTTTAAAGATCTTGTAATTTGTTTTTATTTTCTGTAATTTAGTGGGGTTTTTTTGTAATTTAGCTAATTTTATTTATTTAGTTAATTGTATTTAATTTAGGAATTTTATTTAATTGTAGTGTAGTGTTAGGTGTTAGTGTAACTTACGTTTTATTTTACAGGTCAATTTGTATTTATTTTAGCTACGTAGTTATTAAATAGTTAATAACTATTTAGTAACTATTCTACCTAGTTAAAATAAATGCAAACTTGCCTGCAAAATAAAAATAAGCCCTAAGCTAGATACAATGTAACTATTAGTTATATTGTAGCTAGTTTAGGGTTTATTTTATAGGTAAGTATTTAGTTTTAAATAGGAATTATTTAGGTAATGATAGGAATTTGTATTTAGATTTATTTAAATTATATTTAGGTTAGGGGGTGTTAGGGTTAGACTTAGATTTAGGGGTTAATAAATATAATATAGTGGCGGCGACGTTGGGTGTGGAAGATTAGGGGTTAATAAATGTAGGTAGGTGGCGGCGATTAGGGGTTAATAATATTTAACTAATGTTTGCAATGTGGGAGTATGGCGGTTTAGGGGTTAATATATTTATTATAGTGGCGGCGCCGGCAGATTAGGGGTTAATAACATTATGTAGGTGTCGGCGATGTGGGCAGCAGATTAGGGGTTAATAAATATAATGTAGGTGTCGGCGATGTTGGGGGCAGCAGATTAGGGGTTCATAAGTATAATGTAGGTGGCGGTGATGTCCGGAGCAGCAGATTAGGGGTTAATAAGTATAATGCAGGTATCAGCGATGTCGAGGTGGCAGATTAGGGGTTAATAAGTGTAAGATTAGGGTTGTTTAGACTCAGGGTTCATGTTAGGGTGTTAGGTGTAAACATAAATGTGTTTCCCCATAGGAATCAATGGGGCTGCGTTACTGAGCTTTACGCTGCTTTTTGGCAGGTGTTAGACTTTTTCTCAGCCGGCTCTCCTCATTAATGTCTATGGGGAAATCGTGCACGAGCACGTACAACCAGCTCACTGCTGACTTAAGCAGCGCTGGTATTGGAGTGCGGTATGGAGCACAATTTTGCTCTACGCTCACTTCTTGCCTTTTAACGCTGGGTTTATAAAAACCTGTAATATCAGCGCTGTAGGTAAGTGAGCGGTGAGAATAACGTGCAAGTTAACACTGCCCCCCTCATACTGCAAAACTCGTAATCTGGCCGTGAATGTTTTAATAAAATAAGATTTTTGCAGAACAATTTAGTATAATTTTCATATAATTTTTAAATTATACTCCTTTGCAAGGCCCACTGTTTTCAAAGTAAAAACTACTTTTAAAAAATTCCACCAGTGGCTTCATAGTACTGATGAAATTTCTTACAGGGAATCTCACAAGCCCAGAGACCTCTAGATAATGGTTTCCTATATTATTTGGTTTATTTCTCAGACCTCATGGATTATTCTAGTTATATGTATGCAATGATATCTGCAGAGATATGTGATCATGAACGTATTAGAATAAGGGCACATTCCAGAATAACTGTAATCACAATCTTGCAGTTATGTATAGCATCTGGCATGTGGAATATACATTGCTTTTGGTTCAGTTAGTGTACATCTATTTCCAACGATAAATACATTAGGAGAACATATTAAATGGGTGATTGCTTTCACGTTTATTGCAATTTCATTTTACCAGTATGCCAGACATAGACATAAAGGTATATACATAAAGATAGAGTCTTTAAAATCACATACTTAAGAGCTAGCTAGGCCCTGGGCTTCACTCCAGGAGCTGTAGCGCATTGTTGTGCTTTGAGATGGCTTTCACTGGACCTGCTTATAAGTCCTGGCAGGAGAGGTCAGTGTTTATAAACCCCATATGGTATCTTCCAAGACATGTCAACAATGTGGGATGAATTTCCTGGTAGTCACTGTCTCAAGTGGATTAAACACTGTGTTCCTGGAAGAAGTTTCTAAGCCTTGGATTTTGTGCTCTCATAAACAAAATTTAAGTTTATAGGGGAAAGCAGACATGTTAAGCACTCTCCACAAGTCCAGATTTATGTTTCCAGTCAAAAAAAATACTTTGTAAAAACTTTTTATATTCTTTAAAAAGTGAGAGAAGATATGGAATGGTGTTGCACAGATATATGAAAGTTGCTTGTGTAACTTTATGGGCTATTGCACCCACAGCTTTTCTGGCTCAGTGCTATATAACAACCAACAAAGAAATGGTTGAGTTTGGCCACCATACAAATCAAAGCACCTGGATTTGTAGCTGGTATCAGTGAGTGCAGAGATGATGTCACACATATTACATAGCAATGACAAAATGGTACAAGGAGATGACATCACGAGGTGATTAAATTATACAGGATGAAAATATCACACAATGCAGAAAAACAAACAGAGGAAGGTGGGTGGCATCACACATGGAGATAAATGGTGCATGTACAGAGGAATGTTTTTACTGTAAAAATTAGCACAGGCAAGTTATCTCTAATTTAGTGTTTCAGAGGAGTTTATAGGAGAAATAATGGAGGGTGATGATGGGATGTGAAAGATGCAATGAACACAAGTATCCTGGATTAAGGGTTTTGCAATGTGGTAGGGGCATGATTTAATCTTTCTCTTATACTCTACTAGAAATGAACAGGCTATGTTCACTGTACAATGGTCCAGATCTTTCAGATTTAACAGCATGAGCTGTACATGTTCTTAACTGTAATTTAGTCTCCTCCTTACTTAAAAGTAAGTTTGTAGAAGCCCTCTACCCATATCTGCTACCCCCACCTGCAATTCCTATAATAAACCTGGTTTAGAGATGTAGGGATTTGGCCAGGGTTTTCCCAGGTTGTGACTCCAGTTTATTAATGTTGGAAGGGGCTGCAATACGTTGCACAGCAAAGCTTTGCAGCCACATCCAGCACCATTTAGGTACAAATTAATTTCAGGAAAGGGGCATCCTGCACCCTCAATAGCGTAATGTCCGTGTGGGTCAGGTCTGTTGGTAGTTTGTAAATTCAGAGCCTTGATCCCTTCTGTACATTTGGTCCCTTTACTGTCTGTACTACTCTTGCTGCTCGTTCATTTCCATGTCAGACACTAAGATGTTTTTCTCTGCAGAGCTCCCCGGGCTGGAGTTGGTACGACTGTATCTGGCACTCTCAAAGGCTCCTCTCTTAGCCTCTTGCTTCCTGCGCCGGTACAAGTAGATGCTGACAACAATCAGTACAATTAGTGCTAAGGTGGACAGGACAACTACGACTACTGCCGTGGTGTGCTCTGGAAGAGCTACAGGGAAAACCAGAGAAACATTATTAATTATGTATACTCAAAACAGGACTCTTGTTCTAATTTTGTTGACTTATTTTCCACAAAAACATTTTTTTTACATTATTAAAGTTTTAAGGCATCTGGAGTTCCAGTAATCACCATAAGGAGACTTCCTTATTGTATTATGCACACACATTTGTATATACAAAAACAACCACCATTAGATTGTACATACACTCTCATCACACACACATTTAGACAGGCTAGAGAGGGCTGAAGGTCAATCTAACCAAGTACTCCTCCGCCATTCCTATGTTATTCTAGGGAGGCCATTCACTAAAGAATCCAGAGGTGTGTGGACTTTTGTGAATGGCTTAAATAGCATGACTAAAGAACTGGAGAAACATGTAAGCTGTTAGTGAATCTACCCCAAAATCACAGAAAAATAACCAGCATACTTGAACACAGCAAAATATAAATACACACATACAATCAATCAATCAATCATATAAATATACACACAAATACATACAATCATATAAATACACACACACATACATACAATCATATAAATACACACACACATACAATCATATAAATACACACACACACACACACATATACAATCCTATAAATACACACACACACAATCAATCAGTCATATAAATATACACACACATACATACAATCATATACCTACACACACATACATACAATCATATAAATACACACACATACAATCATATAAATACACACACACACATACAATCATATAAATACACACACACGCATACAATCATATAAACACACACACGCATACAATCCTATAAATACACACACACACACACACAATCATATAAATACACACACATACAATCATATAAATACACACATACACACAATCAATCATAAATACACACATACATACAATCATATAAACACACACACACACAATCATATAAATACACACACACATACAATCATATAAATACACACACACACACACACACAATCATATAAACACACACACACACACAATCATATAAACACACACACACACACAATCATATAAATACACACACATACAATCATATAAATACACACACACACACAATCAATCATAAATACACACATAAATACAATAATATAAACACACACACACACACATACAATCATATAAATACACACACACACAATCATATAAATACACACACATACAATCATATAAATACACACAGACACATGCAATCATATAAACACACACACACACACACATACAATCATATAAATACATACACACATACAATCATATAAATACACACACATATAATCATATAAATATACACACACGCATACAATCATATAAATACATACACACGCATACAATCCTATAAATACACACACACACACACATACAATCATATAAATACACACACATACAATCATATAAATACACACACATACAATCATATAAATACACCCACATACAATCATATAAATACACACATACACACAATCAATCATAAATACGCACATACATACAATCATATAAACACACACACACACACACAATCATATAAATACACACACACATACAATCATATAAATACACACACACACAATCATATAAATACACACACATACAATCATATAAATACACACACACACACACACAATCAATCATAAATACACACATACATACAATCATATAAACACACACACAATCATATAAATACACACACACATACAATCATATAAATACACACACACACACACACACACACACACAATCATATAAACACACACACACACAATCATATAAATACACACACATACAATCATATAAATACACACACACACAATCAATCATAAATACACACATACATACAATCATATAAACACAAATACACACACACACAATCATATAAATACACACACATACAATCATATAAATACACACACATACACACATACAATCATATAAATACACACAGACACATGCAATCATATAAACACACACACACACACACACACACACACACATACAATCATATAAATACATACACACATACAATCATATAAATAAATATACACACACGCATACAATCATATAAATACACACACACACACACACACACACACATACAATCATATAAATACACACATGCGAAAAAGTAAAGAAGTGGAAACAAACAACTACAAACTATATATATATATATACACACAACTATTAGTCTCTGCACTAATAATGAAGACTCTATGGCCTAGATTTAGAGTTCGGCGGTAGCCGTCAAAACCAGCGTTAGAGGCTCCTAACGCTGGTTTTGGCCGCCCGCTGGTATTTGGAGTCAGTGATTAAAGGGTCTAACGCTCACTTTTCAGCCGCGACTTTTCCATACCGCAGATCCCCCTACGCCATTTGCGTAGCCTATCTTTTCAATGGGATCTTCCTAACGCCGGTATTTAGAGTCGTTTCTGCAGTGAGCGTTAGAGCTCTAACGACAAGATTCCAGCCGCCTGAAAATAGCAGGAGTTAAGAGCTTTCTGGCTAACGCCGGTTTATAAAGCTCTTAACTACTGTACCCTAAAGTACACTAACACCCATAAACTACCTATGTACCCCTAAACCGAGGTCCCCCCACATCGCCGACACTCGATTAAAATTTTTAACCCCTAATCTGCCGACCGCCACCTACGTTATACTTATGTACCCCTAATCTGCTGCCCCTAACACCGCCGACCCCTGTATTATATCTATTAACCCCTAACTTGCCCCCCACAACGTCGCCGCAAGCTACTTAAAATAATTAACCCCTAATCTTCCGACCGCAAATCGCCGCCACCTACGTTATCCCTATGTACCCCTAATCTGCTACCCCTAACATCGCCGACCCCTATGTTATATTTATTAACCCCTAATCTGCCCCCCTCAACGTCGCCGACACCTACCTACACTTATTAACCCCTAATCTGCCGAGCGGACCTGAGCGCTACTATAATAAAGTTATTAACCCCTAATCCGCCTCACTAACCCTATCATAAATAGTATTAACCCCTAATCTGCCCTCCCTAACATCGCCGACACCTACCTTCAATTATTAACCCCTAATCTGCCGACCGGAGCTCACCGCTATTCTAATAAATGTATTAACCCCTAAAGCTAAGTCTAACCCTAACACTAACACCCCCCTAAGTTAAATATAATTTTTATCTAACGAAATAAATTAACTCTTATTAAATAAATGATTCCTATTTAAAGCTAAATACTTACCTGTAAAATAAATCCTAATATAGCTACAATATAAATTATAATTATATTATAGCTATTTTAGGATTAATATTTATTTTACAGGCAACTTTGTAATTATTTTAACCAGGTACAATAGCTATTAAATAGTTAAGAACTATTTAATAGTTACCTAGTTAAAATAATAACAAATTTACCTGTAAAATAAATCCTAACCTAAGATATAATTAAACCTAACACTACCCTATCAATAAAATAATTAAATAAACTACCTACAATTACCTACAATTAACCTAACACTACACTATCAATAAATTAATTAAACACAATTGCTACAAATAAATACAATTAAATAAACTATCTAAAGTACAAAAAATAAAAAAGAACTAAGTTACAGAAAATAATAAAATATTTACAAACATAAGAAAAATATTACAACAATTTTAAACTAATTACACCTACTCTAAGCCCCCTAATAAAATAACAAAGCCCCCCAAAATAAAAAATTCCCTACCCTATTCTAAAATACAAATATTACAAGCTCTTTTACCTTACCAGCCCTGAACAGGGCCCTTTGCGGGGCATGCCCCAAGAATTTCAGCTCTTTTGCCTGTAAAAAAAAATATACAATACCCCCCCCCAACATTACAACCCACCACCCACATACCCCTAATCTAACCCAAACCCCCCTTAAATAAACCTAACACTACCCCCCTGATGATCTTCCTACCTTGTCTTCACCATGCCAGGTTCACCGATCCGTCCTGGCTCCAAGATCTTCATCCAACCCAAGCGGGGGCTAGACATCCACTGAAGAAGTCCAGAAGAGGGTCCAAAGTCTTCCTCCTATCCGGCAAGAAGAGGACATCCGGACCGGCAAACATCTTCTCCAAGCGGCATCTTCTATCTTCTTCCATCCGATGACGACCGGCTCCATCTTGAAGACCTCCAGCGCGGATCCATCCTCTTCTTCCGACGACTAGACGACGAATGACGGTTCCTTTAAGGGACGTCATCCAAGATGGCGTCCCTCGAATTCCGATTGGCTGATAGGATTCTATCAGCCAATCGGAATTAAGGTAGGAATTTTCTGATTGGCTGATGGAATCAGCCAATCAGAATATAGTTCAATCCGATTGGCTGATCCAATCAGCCAATCAGATTGAGCTCGCATTCTATTGGCTGATCGGAACAGCCAATAGAATGCGAGCTCAATCTGATTGGCTGATTGGATCAGCCAATCGGATTGAACTTGATTCTGATTGGCTGATTCCATCAGCCAATCAGAAAATTCCTACCTTAATTCCGATTGGCTGATAGAATCCTATCAGCCAATCGGAATTCGAGGGACGCCATCTTGGATGACGTCCCTTAAAGGAACCGTCATTCGTCGTCTAGTCGTCGGAAGAAGAGGATGGATCCGCGCTGGAGGTCTTCAAGATGGAGCCGGTCGTCATCGGATGGAAGAAGATAGAAGATGCTGCTTGGAGAAGATGTTTGCCGGTCCGGATGTCCTCTTCTTGCCGGATAGGAGGAAGACTTTGGACCCTCTTCTGGACTTCTTCAGTGGATGTCTAGCCCCCGCTTGGGTTGGATGAAGATCTTGGAGCCAGGACGGATCGGTGAACCTGGCATGGTGAAGACAAGGTAGGAAGATCATCAGGGGGGTAGTGTTAGGTTTATTTAAGGGGGGTTTGGGTTAGATTAGGGGTATGTGGGTGGTGGGTTGTAATGTTGGGGGGGGGGTATTGTATGTTTTTTTTTACAGGCAAAAGAGCTGAAATTCTTGGGGCATGCCCCGCAAAGGGCCCTGTTCAGGGCTGGTAAGGTAAAAGAGCTTGTAATATTTGTATTTTAGAATAGGGTAGGGAATTTTTTATTTTGGGGGGCTTTGTTATTTTATTAGGGGGCTTAGAGTAGGTGTAATTAGTTTAAAATTGTTGTAATATTTTTCTTATGTTTGTAAATATTTTATTATTTTCTGTAACTTAGTTCTTTTTTATTTTTTGTACTTTAGATAGTTTATTTAATTGTATTTATTTGTAGCAATTGTGTTTAATTAATTTATTGATAGTGTAGTGTTAGGTTAATTGTAGGTAATTGTAGGTAGTTTATTTAATTATTTTATTGATAGGGTAGTGTTAGGTTTAATTATATCTTAGGTTAGGATTTATTTTACAGGTAAATTTGTTATTATTTTAACTAGGTAACTATTAAATAGTTCTTAACTATTTAATAGCTATTGTACCTGGTTAAAATAATTACAAAGTTGCCTGTAAAATAAATATTAATCCTAAAATAGCTATAATATAATTATAATTTATATTGTAGCTATATTAGGATTTATTTTACAGGTAAGTATTTAGCTTTAAATAGGAATCATTTATTTAATAAGAGTTAATTTATTTCGTTAGATAAAAATTATATTTAACTTAGGGGGGTGTTAGTGTTAGGGTTAGACTTAGCTTTAGGGGTTAATACATTTATTAGAATAGCGGTGAGCTCCGGTCGGCAGATTAGGGGTTAATAATTGAAGGTAGGTGTCGGCGATGTTAGGGAGGGCAGATTAGGGGTTAATACTATTTATGATAGGGTTAGTGAGGCGGATTAGGGGTTAATAACTTTATTATAGTAGCGCTCAGGTCCGCTCGGCAGATTAGGGGTTAATAAGTGTAGGCAGGTGTCGGCGACGTTGTGGGGGGCAGATTAGGGGTTAATAAATATAACATAGGGGTCGGCGATGTTAGGGCAGCAGATTAGGGGTACATAGGGATAACGTAGGTGGCGGCGGTTTACGGAGCGGCAGATTAGGGGTTAAAAGTGTAATGCAGGGGTCAGCGATAGCGGGGGCGGCAGATTAGGGGTTAATAAGTGTAAGGTTAGGGGTGTTTAGACTCGGGGTACATGTTAGAGTGTTAGGTGCAGACGTAGGAAGTGTTTCCCCATAGGAAACAATGGGGCTGCGTTAAGAGCTGAACGCTGCTTTTTTGCAGGTGTTAGGTTTTTTTTCAGCTCAAACTGCCCCATTGTTTCCTATGGGAGAATCGTGCACGAGCACGTTTTTGATGCCGGCCGCGTCCGTAAGCAACTCTGGTATCGAGAGTTGCATTTGCGGTAAATATGCTCTACGCTCCTTTTTTGGAGCCTAACGCAGCATTTGTTTGAACTCTCGATACCAGAGTTAAATTTATGGTGCGGCCAGAAAAAAACCCGCGGAGCGTTAACAGCCCTTTTACCGCCGAACTCCAAATCTAGGCCTATGTAAATAAATAAAGAAGGTGCATTAATGAGCATAAAGAGAAAATGTAATGAAAAAAAACATAAAAAGAAAAACAAAACATCCTAATTGCAATCCATAAATGAACACAGATGCAACAAACATACACACATGCAAACTGGGCGTCCCCAGTTATCAAGCAGCAAAAATATAATAAGTGGTGGAGGTCAGACTCTAGAGCAAAAAGTCAGAACCCTGGCTATATATGAAAACCATGGGCATAATAATGTTAGATGCAAGCAATGAAATTAATAAGCAAGATAAGGCAGTTCATGCACTTGTAGCGGTTTATGCAGAGTATGATCATGTGGTTAGTGAGCTGACAGTTGAGAAGGTGACAAGTTATGCCAAGCAATCAGTAATATATAGCAATATATCTTCCAAAGCGTCAAATAAGACAGAGTTCATGCATACAATATTGCTAAATACATATGGATACTTCCAATTTCCTCACTGTGTGATTAGAGAAAAAGTATTAAACTGCTCCGGCACTCGAGGACCAAAGTCCGCCGGTGAATGGCAACTGTGTAGGAGTAGCGCTCTGTGAGCGGTCTCACCCAATCCGTGTAGGGTCTCAGAATGCTAAGTAAACACTGTCCATAGGAAGACATCCAACAGCGGCAAGATGATTGTGGCAATCCCCAGCATGTATCAGGCTGTCAGCAGTACAAACCAGCATGGGAGCATCGAGCTCTTTTGGCGTCTGACGTCACTTCAACAACAGCAGGCCTCACAGAGCGCTACACCTACACAGTTGCCATTCACCGGTGGACTTTGGTCCTCGAGTGCCGGAGCAGTTTAATACTTTTTCTCTAATCACACAGTGAGGAAATTGGAAGTATCCATATGTATTTAGCAATATTGTATGCATGAACTCTGTCTTATTTGACGCTTTGGAAGATATATTGCTATATATTCCTGATTGCATGGCATAACTTGTCATCTTCTCAACTGTCAGCTCACTAACCACATTATCATACTCTGCATAAACCGCTACAAGTGCATGAACTGCCTTATCTTGCTTATTCATTTCATTGCTTGCATCTAACATTATTATGCCCATGGTTTTCATATATAGCCAGGGTTCTGACTTTTTGCTCTAGAGTCTGACCTCCACCACTTATTATTTTTTTGCTGCTTGATAACTGGGGACGCCCAGTTTGCATGTGTGTATATTTATTGCATCTGTGTTCATTTATGGATTGCAATTAGGATGTTTTGTTTTTCTTTTTATGTTTTTTTTTCATTAAATTTTCTCTTTATGCTCATTAATGCATCTTCTTTATTCATTTACTTAGAGTCTTCATTATTAGTGCAGAGACTAATATTTGTATTTATACTATTTGTGGGTGTATAGGTAGTAGTGCAACCTGGTCTTGAGCACTTATAACTGTTTGCAAACTCATTAAGTACATTAACATTTATATTAGTGCTCATCCTTTTATTGTGTGTTGAGAGATATATATATATATATATAATATTTTATGATTTTCATGATATGTTTTACTTTGTTTTGGCAGCGCTGCGTGTCACGGTTTGCATCAGGATACTTACCAGATTTAACAAAATCTGTCTCTCCCTCTAAAAAAAAGCAACATTGTAGGAAAAAAGAAAGGGAGAGATAAAGACAGTGTTAAGACCTGTATTCACACATTTTCCAAGAATAATTCAGTTATATTGCATTTTGATTTTTTGTTTTGTTTCAATTTATAGACTGACTTGACAGATAAAACTATAATTAAATATTTGTTCCTCTGACTTATTATTCCAGTTGTGGAGTATTAAATGTATGGCAAATTTTGTATTTGAAAATTCTGATTTGCTCATTGAAACTGCCACCCATTCTTATCAAGAAGATGCCCATTCAAATGGACTGAGCCGACACTAACAAGGGGCCCATTAATCTTATCACTATCTACACAAACAAAAGCCAAGACTTAGGTACTGGAATATTCATTAATAGTGGTGGTTTCAGTGAGCAAAACCAACTTTATAAATTGCAATAATTAACTCAAAGGGACAATTTTAATTCTATACAGCAGGTATGACAAGTCATTGGGAACACATTAAGGATATTTACAGTACAGTGTCTCTTTAAACTCAAAATGGGATTCCAAATAAAAACTGAGCTTCCATTGGTTGTGTTTTCTGCTGGTAATAAAATTACGCAGTCTAACAGTTTGAAAAGCTGTCAGCCTTTTAGTTTGTGCTCTCCATACATGAGGCTGTGTCAAAATGTCTTTAAAGGGATATGAAATCCCCCCCCAAAAAATTGTGATTCAGACAGAGCATATTATTTTTTTTAAAAAAGTTTCACATTTACTTCTATTATCAATTTGCTTTGTTCTCATAGTTTTCTTTGTTGAAGAGACACCTAGGTAGGAAATAGTGCTGCCATCTAGTGATCCGGACAAATGCAAATGGATAACATTCTTGCAAAATCGCTGCCATAAAGTGCTCCAGACATGCAAGCTTAAAGGAATACTGAACCCACATGTTTTCTTAAAGGGACAGTCAAGTCCAAAAAAAACTTTCATTTTTCAAATAGGGTATGTAATTTTAAACGACTTTCCAATTTACTTTTATCAACAATTTTGCTTTGTTCTCTTGGTATTCTAGTTGAAAGCAAACATAGGAAGGCTCATATGATAATGTCTAAGCCCTTGAAGGCCGCCTCTATTTTATTTACTTTTCACAGCAGGGGAGAGCTAGCTCATGTAGGCCATATAGATAGCATTGTGATCACGCTCGTGGCTAAAATGCAAGTCAATAGATAATAACTAAAAGCCATGTGATTAGGGGCGGTCAGAAGATGCTTAGATACAAGTTAGTCACAGAAGTAAAAAGTGTATTAATATAACAGTGTTGGTTTTGCAAAACTGGGGAATGGGTAATAAAGGGATTATCTATCTTTTTAAACAACAAAAATTCTGGTGTTGACTGTCCCTTTAATGATTCAGACAGAGCATGTTATTTTAAGCAACTTTCTAATTTACTCCAATTATCAATTTTTCTTCGTTCTCTTGATATCCTTATTTAAAAAAGCAGGAATCTAAGCTTACGAGCCGGCCCATTTTTGATTCAGCACCCTGAATAGCACTTGGTGATTGGTGGCTGCATTTAGCCACCAATCAGCAAGCGCTACCCAGGTGATGAGCCAAAAATGGGCCATCTCATAAGCTTACATTCTTTCTTTTCAAATAAAGATAGCAAAAGAAGAAAGAAAAAATGACAATAGGAGTAAATTAAAAAGTTGCTTAAAATTGCATTCTCTATCTGAATCATGAAAGAAAAAAAATTGAGTTCAGTATCTATTTCAGTCCCTGCTTTTCAACAAAAGATACCAAGAGAACAAAGACAAGTTTATAATAAAGGTAAACTAGAAAGTTGTTTAAAATTGCATGTTCCATCTGAATTATGACAGAAAAATGTTGTGCTACATATCCCTTTAATAGCTGGTATTTTAAAATGTAAAACAGATTTAAAGCAAGTAAAACACAAACCTCTTCAATAAATTCATATAAATAATTATTTTAGTACATATTTAAAAATATACTGTATGTGCTGGTCTATTTTCAGTGAGTGAAGGTTGCAAGAGCAAAACCGATCTTTTACATCATCCTGTTAGTTGCTAAGCAGCATACTCAGAGGCCCCAATTGAATCCACCTTGCTGGATGCTAGATGAATATGGCTGAAGGGTTACTGTTTTAGGGACATTAATATATCACTCTCTCTCGTATTAAGTGTCTAACGTCCCTTTAACACCTTACAAAATCTCCATGCAGTTATAAAACAGATTGAGGAAGTATAGAAAATAAAAGGCCAAGAACACTTTACAACATCCAAATGAATAAATGCTTTGCATCTTAAAGCTGACACCAGCAATGGAAACTATGCTAAAATATTTAACAATGCATAAAAATGCAATGTGCAATTATTTCCTGCAATTTAATTCTGAAATTTTGTGTTTTTTTCCACTGCCTCCAGAAAGGTAGGGGCACATCCTGCTACATTTGACACAGTGATAACTGGATCTGTGCAGGAGGTCATTTAAATCTCTTCTTATTTATTTTGCAGAAAGCAATGAAAATATATGTGTGTTTTTAAAAAAAAAAAAAAAATTATTTTATATGCAGATATTCAGCCAAATCATTCTTAATTGCCAGTGAATACTACAGACATACTTAAAAAGTTGACTCCAATATGTCTTTAAGCTGTTAAATTGAATAAAGCCATTATTATATGTTGCCCTTTTCCCACTAGTAATAACCTCATTCTTCCTCACCTCTGGAGAGTTTGCAGATTACTCCCATGCTGATGTTAGTGCAAGATCCAAGGCTCCACACACCATTACTGCCCTGAATCCAGTAGCAAGAGTTGGGACTCAGTAGACTGGGGCCTGTGTCTTGCTGCCCCCAGTTAGAGTAATTCACTGGAGTGTTATCGTTCCAGACAAGGGCCCCCCCTAAACAAGAAAGGAACTAATGAGACAAACTTGTCCCTTCAGATGAAGGACCAAAGCATATTATGGCTTTTATCATCATGACCATGCAAAACCTGTGACCCTGTTATTTGTCTGAGGATCTCATCCTCTTTGTTTCTTACTTTGTCTCTTCTCTACCTGTTCCCTTTTCTCACTGTTTATTATTTTCTCCTTCTCCGCTGTTATATTTATTCTCATTTTATTACTGTTGTACATTTCCCAACATACTCGTTTGCTATTTATGTAATCTCAGTGTATCCCACCTTTTCCCGTTACTATTTATTGCTCTTTGTTTGTTGCCTTATTCCACTGTTCTATCACTGACATCCATTCAGTTTCCTCTGCAACAATTTTCACTATTTCTACCTATATGTTCTTTATTATCGTTTCCCTAATTCTTAGTCTTTGCTTTCCTCTCTACTTGTAGTTTGTTTCCTTTTTCATTTGTTTTCATCACCCCTTGTGCTGAACATTAGTAATTTCTAACCTTTAGTATTGAAAGACATGCCAAGCCAAGCTCCTTTGGACTGACTCTCATATGTCTGTAGATGTTCCCACACAAAAACATTCTCTGTCTCATCAGAAATGGACAGAACCTCTCCACCAACTGCAAGACAATTAAAAAGAATTATCATGAACATCTAGGCATACCTTAAATACAACAATCCATATATGCAACCCTAAGCCGATGTTTATTGAGGTTCATTTGCTAAGCAAGAAAGTTATTTAATCACAGATATGAGTCCCAGATGAGAGGGTTACATGTACAGAAAATAGATGAGGGTTGAGTTTAAGAAGTGAGATCAACATTACAGTGGAAATGTGGGTCAGCAATAAGGGTTGATAATTAGGACCCGATTATCTAAAGGCCTCTGGGCTTATGTGATTTAGTAAGAAATCTCACCAGTACTATGAATCCCCTAGTGGAATTATCTAAATCATGTTTTCTTTCCTATGACATGGAGAGTCCACGACGTGATTCCAATTAGTAGTGGGATATTTACCTCCTGGTCAGCAGGAGGATGCAAAGAGCACCCCAGCTGAGCTGTTAAGTGTCACTTCCCTTACCCATAACCCCCAGTCCTTCTCTTTGCCTTGATCACGGGAGGATGGCGAAGAAGGTGTCTGAAGATTTTAATCCTTTAAATGGGTACTTTTCCCTGCAAGCGAGGATTAGGGGCTATGCTGTGTCCATGTCAATCTATTTAGTAAGAGTAATGGTGGCTTTTAGCAGTTAGAAGGCAGTGAGGTGGTCTTTGCTTTATTTCTAATATTTATGTTACCCCTTAGATAGAAAACCAGAATTGGTTACTCTGTTTTTTCTTTTACTTTCAGGTCCCTGTCAGCGACGGGTGAGGCTAATAGACCTGAAGCTGCTGTGACTGTTACGCAGCAGAAAACCCTGGAGGGTAAGTCCTTTTATATTTATTTTTTTCTTGGGTCAAGAAAAAATCATGAAGAGAGGACTGGTAAATATTCAGGGACCGGTTGGGACCTGCTACCCTCAACAGGGGTTAATATTTATATATATCTCTTCTAGTTGAGAAATACTGCGGCTGAGCAGCTATCTGTTTTTTTTTCAAGAAATCCGTTTTCTGGGATCTACGCCGCTTTTTCTGCCTTCTGTAGGGTCTAATGTAATGTTATGACCCAAGCTTTAGGTGTGGGGGATTGAGAATCATTTAGTTAATTATATTTACCTCATGCCTCTTATCCCTGCACAGTACATCATTAATAGTTAATAGACAGTTATAAGGGAAGCTCAGAATCTCTCATATGTCTATTTGGTGCTCCTTACAAGGGGCTATACTGCAGGCAATAATGGTGACTTTGTGTATGTGACCGTTAACTCTCTGTCAAGTTTTTCGGTCCTACTTTAGGACACTCAGTCCTTGATTCCTACCTAATGTCTTTATACTGTGGACATATTAGTACCGCATAGTTAGATGACACAAGCTTTAAGAGGTTAATGTATGCTCTTATAGGAAACAGCGCTTTAGCACGCTGCATCTAAAAAAAAAATCAGCAATTCTCCATATTGAAGGAAACACTGGACCGATATAGGCATTTCTCCTCAGGAGGTTTAATCTCTGTGTCTCTCTATGTAGTACCCCCTCCCCTAGGACGCCCTCTGGGTGGCCTTAACTTAAAAGTGATTGTATCGTGGTGGCGCCTAAGGTGAGGTCCCCGGAGAAACTCCAGCCACAGGCACCAACAGACTCTTTTCTTTCATGTAATTAGCAAGAGTCCATGAGCTAGTGACGTATGGGATATACATACCTACCAGGAGGGGCAAAGTTTCCCAAACCTCAAAATGCCTACAAATACACCCCTCACCACACCCACAAATCGGTTTTACAAACTTTGCCTCCTATGGAGGTGGTGAAGTAAGTTTGTGCTAGATTCTACGTTGATATGCGCTCCGCAGCAGGTTGGAGCCCGTTTTTCCTCTCAGCGTGCAGTGAATGTCAGAGGGATGTGAGGAGAGTATTGCCTGTTTGAATTCAATGATCTCCTTCTACGGGGTCTATTTCATAGGTTCTCTGTTATCGGTCGTAGAGATTCATCTCTTACCTCCCTTTTCAGATCGACGATATACTCTTATATATATACCATTTCCTCTGCTGATTTTCGTTTCAGTACTGGTTTGGCTTTCTACAAACATGTAGATGAGTGTCCTGGGGTAAGTAAGTCTTATTTTCTGTGACACTCTAAGCTATGGTTGGGCACTTTTTTAATAAAGTTATAAATATATGTATTCAAACATTTATTTGCCTTGACTCAGGATGTTCAACATTCCTTATTTTCAGACAGTCAGTTTCATATTTGGGATAATGCATTTGAATCAATCATTTTTCTTACCTTAAAAATTTGACTTTTTTTCCCTGTGGGCTGTTAGGCTCGCGGGGGCTGAAAATGCTTCATTTTATTGCGTCATTTTTGGCGCAGACTTTTTTGGCGCAAAAAATCTTTTCTGTTTCCGGCGTCATACGTGTCGCCGGAAGTTGCGTCATTTTTGAGGTTCTTTTGCGCAAAAAATGTCGGCGTTCCGGACGTGGCGTCATTTTTGGCGCCAAAAGCATTTAGGCGCCAAATAATGTGGGCGTCTTATTTGGCGCTAAAAAAATATGGGCGTGGGGGGCGGAGCCAACAGCCGAAACAACAAGACGTGCTATGCTAGAGCTCCTGCTGTTTGCTTATAAATCACCTATAATATTGGCATGTTAGGATCTTTTATTTCTCAAAATGTGCCCTTTAATGTGTGGTAGAACGAGAGGACATGCGACATGGGTCAATAAAACAGAATAGGTGACGATACAACAAATACAAAGATCTTCCTGCTTTTTGGGATTACAGCATAGAGTGAGCCGCCATCTTGGGGACGCCTAAGCACCATCTCTTTGTTTAGAGAGACACCTTCCACTCCTTAACTGCCTTATAAGCTGTAATATGGAAGGGCAAATAGTATCTGCGCTTCACAAATTGGGGCTTCTACTGGACTGTCACCGGCGAGTCCTTACTAGAGAGTTGAGAGCCGCCATGAACCCGCCACAGCCTGAGCCGTCACCAGTGGACAGTAAAGAGGTAGCTGGTTATTGTAACTTCGATACCCTAATTTGGAACCCGGATACCCATCTGGAGGCAGAAGAGGTATATCTCACAGCTTTTCAGAAGCCTAGTCCTGAGCTGACAGAACGGATACTTCTCTGTGAACGATACAGCGCTCTACAGCCTTTCGATGCGCACACAGGCCCTGTGCAGCATTGCAATACGCAGCTGAAGCCGGCTCAGAGTCAGATGAAAGACACGAGTGAGATCTGTTATCCGAAGGCCGCGGTTCGCATTTCTAATGACAACATGGAGTTAGCTGATTCTAAGGACTCGGCCAAGGCCCTTTCTATTTACAATCTCCGGTGGCTACCGAAACTTGATCTACCCCTAAGACGCTTCAGAAGCCAGGTACACCTTCAGGAGCTCTATCGGATGTCAGGAGTCTCTCAGATTTTGAGATGTGGAGTGGGATAACTTGCTGTTTGCCTTGCTTTGATGAGGTCTGTTTTGATCCCCGAGATTAGGCAGACTGTAGTGAGCTCATCGGTGTTTAACTTCCCCAGCTAGTCTTATACGATGCCCCCTGGAACTGAGACTTATCAAAAGCGGCAGGGCATACAATGCAAAAAATATATACTCTTTCAAATTTACAAGACACATATACAACCAGATTGGATTTATTAACCTAACCATTTGACAAGGTTTAAAGGCTCTTTTGAGACGTTATGGAAACCAATGAAACTGCATGAATATGCACCTAAGATCTCTATATGCAGACTTATATCTCTTGTCATACTACATCCCATAATAACCCATTACCACTAAATGCAATGTCTCAGGATAGCCCCATATACCCGCTTAATGTTTACAAGAACTCATTTTCCTCTAAGTATGTCATTTATTATATACCAACTATACTCTTCACCTAATTGGGTAGCGTGTATATTATGCTTGTTATCACACGGTTATTTAGGCTGGGACATCTTAATGAGAGTTATTTAACTGGATACTGATGCCTAACCAATTATACCAGCTAATTGTCTAATGCAGATAAAGTCTAACGATTTCCCTCTCTCAGTAATTCTTACTTACAGCCTAGTAAGCTTGGTGCACATATTAAGCCTATTAACATATGGTCCTTCAGGTTGGGACATCTTAAGGGGAGTTATTCCTATTGCCAGTAACGCACTAGTACATAAATTATTAACAGCGTCTGGGTAACAAGTTCAAAGCCTGTTCTATATTGTGTTCAATATTTATTGCTGTTTATATTGGTGTGTGTGACTCTTTTTCATTAGGCATGCTAAGCAATGGAGGTACCTGGGGTATTAGTAATTCTCACTCACGTCAGCTTGCTGGTATAAGTTAGATCCCTAAGCTGGGAATATATAGGGCACAGACAGTACTTCTCCCCCCTCTCACCTATATGTTAATTTAGATTTTATAATGTAACCTAGTATTGTGGTGTACTGGTCTTCCATACTGCCTGCACATCCACATAAGAAAGTGTGAACTACTTCCAGCACATTTCTATGCTTTAAGCACGAGATAATATTTTACAGTAGCTATGTGGCCTTATAATGTTTTATAACTATGTGTACCTAGTACCTTCAGATTTTAGCTTAGCAGCATAGGTCACTACAGAAAACCTTTGAACTGAAATAACGTCTACGCTTTGTCTGTGACCGAGATAGGTATATAGGCCCCATCTAACACACAACCCGCCCGTATCCCTCACCCTGGCCACATACTACTGCCTTTGACAAGGCAGGACAGATGCTCCCATTTATAATTTACTTGTTACATATATATTCATTTTCATGCTTGCCCAGTCACTATAAAGTTTGATACGCTACTGTGGAGACTAAAGGTATTGTGAGTCACCTAAAATATTTCATCTATTTTCAAAATCTATTTATTTACTTAAATAGGCAGCTCCTAGGGATGCCTCAGGGTAAAGTTTTTCACCATCTACCTTACATTCCGATATATTTAGTTGTATAGGTATCTGTTTTGTTGCCTAAATGTTGTGTTATATTTATATTATATGTTATTCGCTATCATTATCTGCGACTGTATGTCTGTTATCTCTAATCTATCTATGCTCCTGCCTACATTATTGGTAATTAGATTCTCATAGGCTGAAGGTTAGCCTCAACAAGTAGGTAATATTTATTACTTCATACCAATTACTTTCGTTGCCCACGAGTTTAGCAGTTAATGTATGTATGAACATCTATATCTGTATATGTATATGCTATCATCATTAGTGACTGTAGATCTGTCATCACTAGCTCTTTCATGGCTTTTTCCACATTATCTGTATATATCACTTGTCCATGATAAGCTTCTCTCCTCCCTTTCCCGCAGAGGCTTGTTGCCGGCGGGTCATATCCCCACTCCTTTTTCCAGCCTCGTCTATTGATGACACTCCCTTAGGAGAGGGGCTCATCCGGAGATTCCCTATACCCCGAACATTCTACAGCCCCCCCCCTCCACATAATAATGCAGTGTGATTAGTCAGGCCCCTTACTTCCCATAATTGAGCTCTGGTATTATCCTGGTCGCATATTCTACACATTTGTCATCCCCTTCTCATTATATGAGCATAACACTATATTTAGATAATTACTTCGCTCTGATAGAGCCATGCCCATCCCAGTAGTCATGTAAATAACAGGTCCCCCCTGTGAAGCCCACCCTTATATTCACCCAATAAGTCTTCCCATACCTGCTCTCATATCCCATTTGGCTCCGCCCCCCCATTCCCCTCCCCACTCCACTTTGAGCGGCTCTTGCCCGCTGCGTCCCCTTATCCCTCTCCCCGCTAAATTGGTCCATAAGTGGCCAAACACAAGCCAATCCACGTTTATCCTACTTTTACTAGATTATATACCGCTATAAATGCTTTCCCATGATAATGTGGAGAATATACTCTATTTCCCCCCTACCTTTACCCCCATAAAACCAACCCTTCCTTGCTTTTATATTTCCTAAATTAATATTTTATGGTGTATTTATCCATCACAAGGAGGGGCCACTTCTAGTCTATATATCCTATAAAAAAAATAAAAACTGAGGTCTTAACCTGGATAGTCCAAACTCTGTACTAATACCTTTAATAAACGGGATTTATATGCCCCTTCTAGTTAGATTTATTGCCTAGTAAACCACCATGCTCCTTCATAACACTAACCAGTTATTGCTTCTCCATTCTTTTACTACTCATCATAGAGTACTATTCTTGAAATTTTTTGAATGTATACAATGATGGCATAACTTATGTTGTTTACCTGGCAAGATCATGGTATTAATACTGTACTTTTCTCCTTTGTTATTATTGTTGGACGTTTCATTATTGTTATATTTGTTTATGACTTCAATAAAAAATTATTAAAAAAAAAAAAAAAAAAAAAAAAAAAAAAAAAATATGGGCGTCGCTTTTGTCTCCACATTATTTAAATCTCATTTTTCTTTGCTTCTGGTTGCTAGAAGCTTGTTCCTTGGCATTTTTTCCCATTCCTGAAACTGTCATTTAAGGAATTTGATCAATTTTGCTTTATATGTTGTTTTTTCTCTTACATATTGCAAGATGTCTCACGTTGCATCTGAGTCAGAAGATACTTCAGGAAAATCGCTGTCTGGTGCTGGAACTACCAAAGCTAAGTGTATCTGCTGTAAACTTTTGGTAGCTGTTCCTCCAACTGTTGTTTGTATTAATTGTCATGACAAACTTGTTAATGCAGATAATATTTCCTTTAGTAATGTACCATTACCTGTTGCAGTTCCATCAACATCTAATGTTCAGAGTGTTCCTGATAACATAAGAGATTTTGTTTCTGAATCCATCAAGAAGGCTATGTCTGTTATTCCTCCTTCTAGTAAACATAAAAAATCTTTTAAAACTTCTCTTTATACAGATGAATTTTTAAATGAACATCATCATTCTGATTCTAATGACTCTTCTGGTTCAGAGGATTCTGTCTCAGAGGTTGATGCTGATAAATCTTCATATTTATTTAAAATGGAATTTATTCGTTCTTTACTTAAAGTAGTACTAATTGCTTTAGAAATTGAGGATTGTGGTCCTCTTGATACTAAATCTAAACGTTTAGATAAGGTCTTTAAATCTCCTGTGGTTATTCCAGAAGTTTTTCCTGTTCCTGGTGCTATTTCTGAAGTAATTTCCAGAGAATGGAATAATTTGGGTAATTCATTTACTCCTTCTAAACGTTTTAAGCAATTATATCCTGTGCCGTCTGACAGATTAGAATTTTGGGAAAAAATCCCTAAAGTTGATGGGGCTATTTCTACCCTTGCTAAACGTACTTCTATTCCTACGTCAGATGGTACTTCGTTTAAGGATCCTTTAGATAGGAAAATTGAATCCTTTCTAAGAAAAGCTTATCTGTGTTCAGGTAATCTTCTTAGACCTGCTATATCATTGGCTGATGTTGCTGCAGCTTCAACTTTTTGGTTGGAAACTTTAGCGCAACAAGTAACAGATCATGATTCTCATAATATTATTATTCTTCTTCAACATGCTAATAATTTTATCTGTGATGCCATTTTTGATATTATCAGAGTTGATGTCAGGTTTATGTCTCTAGCTATTTTAGCTAGAAGAGCTTTATGGCTTAAAACTTGGAATGCTGATATGTCTTCTAAATCAACTCTACTTTCCATTTCTTTCCAGGGTAACAAATTATTTGGTTCTCAGTTGGATTCTATTATCTCAACTGTTACTGGTGGGAAAGGAACTTTTTTACCACAGGATAAAAAATCTAAGGGTAAAAACAGGGCTAATAATCGTTTTCGTTCCTTTCGTTTCAACAAAGAACAAAAGCCTGATCCTTCATCCTCAGGAGCAGTTTCAGTTTGGAAACCATCTCCAGTCTGGAATAAATCCAAGCCTTCTAGAAAAGCAAAGCCAGCTTCTAAGTCCACATGAAGGTGCGGCCCTCATTCCAGCTCAGCTGGTAGGGGGCAGGTTACGTTTTTTCAAAGAAATTTGGATCAATTCTGTTCACAATCTTTGGATTCAGAACATTGTTTCAGAAGGGTACAGAATTGGTTTTTAAGATAAGACCTCCTGCAAAGAGATTTTTTCTTTCCCGTGTCCCAGTAAATCCAGTGAAAGCTCAAGCATTTCTGAAATGTGTTTCAGATATAGAGTTGGCTGGAGTAATTATGCCAGTTCCAGTTCTGGAACAGGGGCTGGGGTTTTATTCGAATCTCTTCATTGTACCAAAGAAGGAGAATTCCTTCAGACCAGTTCTGGATCTAAAAATATTGAATCGTTATGTAAGGATACCAACGTTCAAAATGGTAACTGTAAGGACTATCTTGCCTTTTGTTCAGCAAGGGCATTATATGTCCACAATAGATTTACAGGATGCATATCTGCATATTCTGATTCATCCAGATCATTATCAGTTCCTGAGATTCTCTTTCCTGGACAAGCATTACCAGTTTGTGGCTCTGCCGTTTGGCCTAGCTACAGCTCCAAGAATTTTTTCAAAGGTTCTCGGTGCCCTTCTGTCTGTAATCAGAGAACAGGGTATTGTGGCATTTCCTTATTTGGACGATATCTTGGTACTTGCTCAGTCTTCACATTTAGCAGAATCTCATACGAATCGACGTGTTGTTTCTTCAAGATCATGGTTGGAGGATCAATTCACTAAAAAGTTCATTGATTCCTCAGACAAGGGTAACCTTTCTGGGTTTCCAGATAGATTCAGTGTCCATGACTCTGTCTTTGACAGACAAGAGACGTCTAAAATTGATTTCAGCTTGTCGAAACCTTCAGTCACAATCATTTCCTTCGGTAGCCTTATGCATGGAAATTCTAGGTCTTATGACTGCTGCATCGGACGCGATCCCCTTTGCTCGTTTTCACATGCGACCTCTTCAGCTCTGTATGCTGAATCAATGGTGCAGGGATTACACAAAGATATCTCAATTAATATCTTTAAAACCGATTGTACGACACTCTCTAACGTGGTGGACAGATCGCCATCGTTTAATTCAGGGGGCTTCTTTTGTTCTTCCGACCTGGACTGTAATTTCAACAGATGCAAGTCTTACAGGTTGGGGAGCTGTGTGGGGATCTCTGACGGCACAAGGAGTTTGGGAATCTCAGGAGGTGAGATTACGATCAATATTTTGGAACTCCGTGCAATTTTCAGAGCTCTTCAGTCTTGGCCTCTTCTGAAGAGAGAATCGTTCATTTGTTTTCAGACAGACAATGTCACAACTGTGGCATACATCAATCATCAAGGAGGGACTCACAGTCCTCTGGCTATGAAAGAAGTATCTTGAATTCTGGTTTGGGCGGAATCCAGCTCCTGTCTAATCTCTGCGGTTCATATCCCAGGTATAGACAATTGGGAAGCGGATTATCTCAGTCGCCAAACGTTGCATCCGGGCGAATGGTCTCTTCACCCAGAGGTATTTCTTCAGATTGTTCAAATGTGGGAACTTCCAGAAATAGATCTGATGGCGTCTCATCTAAACAAGAAACTTCCCAGGTATCTGTCCAGATCCCGGGATCCTCAGGCGGAGGCAGTGGATGCATTATCACTTCCTTGGAAGTATCATCCTGCCTATATCTTTCCACCTCTAGTTCTTCTTCCAAGAGTAATCTCCAAGATTCTGAAGGAATGCTCGTTTGTTCTGCTGGTAGCTCCGGCATGGCCTCACAGGTTTTGGTATGCGGATCTTGTCCGGATGGCCTCTTGCCATCCGTGGACTCTTCCATTAAGACCAGACCTTCTGTCGCAAGGTCCTTTTTTCCATCAGGATCTCAAATCCTTAAATTTAAAGGTATGGAGATTGAACGCTTGATTCTTGGTCAAAGAGGTTTCTCTGACTCTGTGATTAATACTATGTTACAGGCTCGTAAATCTGTATCTAGAGAGATATATTATAGAGTCTGGAAGACTTATATTTCTTGGTGTCTTTCTCATCATTTTTCTTGGCATTCTTTTAGAATTCCGAGAATTTTACAGTTTCTTCAGGATGGTTTAGATAAAGGTTTGTCCGCAAGTTCTTTGAAAGGACAAATCTCTGCTCTTTCTGTTCTTTTTCACAGAAAGATTGCTAATCTTCCTGATATTCATTGTTTTGTACAAGCTTTGGTTCATATAAAACCTGTCATTAAGTCAATTTCTCCTCCTTGGAGTTTGAATTTGGTTCTGGGGGCTCTTCAAGCTCCTCCTTTTGAAGCCATGCATTCATTGGACATTAAATTACTTTCTTGGAAAGTTTTGTTCCTTTTGGCGATCTCTTCTGCCAGAAGAGTCTCTGAATTATCTGCTCTTTCTTGTAAGTCTCCTTTTCTGATTTTTCATCAGGATAAGGCGGTGTTGCGAACTTCTTTTGAATTTTTACCTAAGGTTGTGAATTCCAACAACATTAGTAGAGAAATTGTGGTTCCCTCATTATGTCCTAATCCTAAGAATTCTAAGGAGAAATCGTTGCATTCTTTGGATGTTGTTAGAGCTTTGAAATATTATGTTGAAGCTACTAAGTCTTTCCGAAAGACTTCTAGTCTATTTGTTATCTTTTCCGGTTCTAGAAAAGGCCAGAAAGCTTCTGCCATTTCTTTGGCATTTTGGTTGAAATCTTTAATTCATCATGCCTATGTCGAGTCGGGTAAAACTCCGCCTCAAAGGATTACAGCTCATTCTACTAGGTCAGTTTCTACTTCCTGGGCGTTTAGGAATGAAGCTTCGGTTGATCAGATTTGCAAAGCAGCAACTTGGTCCTCTTTGCATACTTTTACTAAATTCTACCATTTTGATGTATTTTCTTCTTCTGAAGCAGTTTTTGGTAGAAAAGTACTTCAGGCAGCGGTTTCAGTTTGAATCTTCTGTTTATGTTTTTCATTAAACTTTATTTTGGGTGTGGATTATTTTCAGCAGGAATTGGCTGTCTTTATTTTATCCCTCCCTCTCTAGTGACTCTTGCGTGGAAAGATCCACATCTTGGGTAGTCATTATCCCATACGTCACTAGCTCATGGACTCTTGCTAATTACATGAAAGAAAACATAATTTATGTAAGAACTTACCTGATAAATTCATTTCTTTCATATTAACCAGTCCATGAGGCCCACCCTTTTTTGTGGTGGTTATGATTTTTTTGTATAAAGCACAATTATTCCAATTCCTTATTTTATATGCTTTCGCACTTTTTTCTTATCACCCCACTTCTTGGCTATTCGTTAAACTGATTTGTGGGTGTGGTGAGGGGTGTATTTGTAGGCATTTTGAGGTTTGGGAAACTTTGCCCCTCCTGGTAGGAATGTATATCCCATACGTCACTAGCTCATGGACTCTTGCTAATATGAAAGAAATGAATTTATCAGGTAAGTTCTTACATAAATTATGTTTTTACGCAACTCTTATTTGTTTAACGCTTTCAGTGCTATCAACGACTCTGAGCCGTCGCAGTGTTTCCCACTCAGGTGTTAACGATGGCTTAGAGCCGTCGCTAGCACTCTCCCACCTTGAGGGAGATCTGGGGGCTCCCACCCGCTCCTACCCCGGCATTCAGGCCTGTATAGTGACAGGCATCGCCGGGGCTTCACATTTTGCGCGGCGACGTCCCGCGCAATGATGTGATGACGTCACAGTGCAACTTTATTTAAAAATGACAATGACAAGTATAGGGAAAGGGGGCATGCTGCTTAGAAGTCTGTATCTCAGGCATCTAAGCAGCTATAGACCCCCAAGACCCACCATTGGAAAAATAATCGCCTAACCTTTCCAACGATGTAAGTCTTGGGGATCTGGAAAAAACAATTAAAAAAGAATATATTTCAAAAAAATAAAAAAAACTTTAAAGGGACAGTACACTGTAAAAGTGTTTGTCCATTAATGTATTTTAAATGACTAGTTATACCAACTGCAGAGTATAAAATATTTGAGAAATTCCATTTTCATGCTTATTTGTGTATATCAGATCTCATTATGTTCTAAGTTTGTGTAAACAGATTTGCTTCCTTATCTTTTATTTGGCTGGAACACCAAAGCTCAATACATAGAGAGAACAATGGAAAATGATCATTTTATTACTTAACTATCCTGTATCCCACTTAGAGTGTAATCTCTTCTGTTGGCTGTGTATACTTAGGCTATTCAATAGCCTATACTCAAGTATTAATTTGTTCAGTATAGGTGGCGATACCACAGGCTAAATCAGCTATTTCAAATGCTGAAATAGGAGTAAAGGAGCTACTTGTAACCAATTTAATACACTCTAGCAGGTTAAAAGGATCATTGGGAATAATTTAAAGGGGAGACATTTTTTGGGTGAACTGTCCCTTTAAATCAGCTTAGCACCCAGGTGGGAAAATGCTTAGCACTCAAAGGGTTAATGTATGTAGTAGCTAGTGTGAGTTTACTCATTCTAGGTGGCCTGGAAATAAACATTTTCCTTTACCGCGTGTCTCGCAGAGTGAGTGCAGTTCTGGTGCAGTGGGGGTTAATTTTCCTGCCGCAGGATCGATTGGTGGGCGTGAAATCCGCCATTTAGCTTTCCCTCAAAGATGGGTGTTGAAGAGCGGGTCCACCATGGGAAACTGCAGAACAAGGTTGCTGGCCGGCTACGGGCTCTATCTCTCTTAAGTATTTATATTTTCCTTATCACAGTTTTTATGTATTAAGAGATTAGTCTTAGATTTTGTTGCCATCTGGTGTTCAATATTGGTATATTTACACATTTAATGTTCTGTAAATTTCCTCTTAATTTGAGGCAATATTTGACATTTTTTGATGACCTTAAATAGATGGATCCTATATTTGAGTGATCTTAGGTCTCTATGGGGGTATTTCACTACAAGAGTGCCTTTACACTGATGGGTTACAAATATCCTAAATCATGATTTGCAGGCTACCTTTATGTTTAAAAGGTATCCTTAGTTTAATTTTATTTCTTTCATTTTGCAATCTTTTTCAAGTAATGATTGCGATTTGGATGACCTTAGATGATTTTCATAGGTCTTATTTATTTTATAGATTTATAACCTTGGGACTCCAATGGTTATTTTCTTTATTCTTATATTTAATTATATGTTGGAATTAATTTCCTTTGTGAAGGTATATTGGTGCTTTACGTATTCTTAAGCACATGTGCGTTGTTTTCAATTTCTCTCATAGAGGTGATTTACAACCATGACTATGTTATTATTTATTTTTCGTATAGGAACTGTTAGAGGTCTAAGTGGCTCCCTGGAATAATACTCATTACATCAAACCTGGAGACTCTAGTTTGAGTCCAGGGTGTGACAGGATCACCCTTCAGGACATAGTACAGACAACATCAAAGTGCGGTGCCTGATTCTTTATTTATCCTTTCTTTGCCCTTTTTCTCAGATTTTCTATTCTTATAGAATCTAAGGGTGTACCATGATGGCTTAGTGGTTTCTTTTGTATTTATGGAAATCTGTAGGTTAAGAGTTCAATTCCAGCTGTGGCTGGGTGCTCTTCATAATGCGTTCTTCTAATATCCTCACCATATTCAGCCTTATATCAGGCTTGGATCCGCGATATCTCTGATCCTTAGACTGTGGAAGTTGTATCCCAGGCATTCAGGTTAGGTTTTTAGGCCTTATCCTCCCTGACACAGATTTTTCCTGTCAAGGTTATCTGCAAATCAGATAGAGAGGAGGCCTTATTATTCTACGTAGAGACCTATCTTCCCTGGGAGTGTTGTTTAGTTTCCCGTAGTGCAATTGAATCAATAATTCCCTCAGGGTTCTGTCCTTCCAGATTAAACTTTTCCTTCCAAGATCAGTTCATGATGACCATAGTCCTGAAGGATGCGTATCTTCATGTTCCCATTCACAGGGATCATCTTCAGTTACTGAGGTTCGCCTTTCTGGACAAACATTTCCAGTTTCTTGCATTTCCTCTTGCCCTTCGCACAGCTCCTAGAATGTTCACAAAGGTTCTGGGGGCTCTTTTGGCAGTGGTCAGAGCCCTGGGAATTGCTGTGGTGCCTTTCCTAGATGATATCTTGAGCTCAGGTGTCATCTTTTCAACTATCAAAATCTCATACAGAGATGTTGTTGTCTTTTCTACGTTTCCACAGATGTATAGTCTGGAAAAGAGTTACCTTGTTCTGGCTACAAGGGTGTGTTTCTTAGGGACAATCATAGTTTTCCTATCCATGAAAGATTTTCTGACGGACATCAGGAAATCCAAATTTCTTCCTCAGGTCTTTCTCTCCCGTCTGCTATTCGTCCATCAGTGGCTCAGTGCAGGGAGGTGATTGGTCTGATGGTTGCTTCCATGGACATCATTCCTTTTGTTCAGTTCCATCTGAGAACCCTGCTTCTATGCATGCTTAGTCTGTGGAACGTAGACTATTCAGATTTATCACAGAAAAGATCTGGATCACCTCAAGAAAATCTCTCTTGCGGTGGATTTCACAGGAAGACCTGGCTCAGGGCACTTGCTTCATGAATCCTTCCTGGGTGATTGTGAATCCAGGGAGGAACTATGGACGCCAGCCTGTTAGGCTGGGGAGCAGTTTGGGGCTCCCTGTAAGTTCAGGGCCTGTGGTCTCAGAAAGGAGTCTTCTCTCCCCATAATCATCTTGGAGTTGAGAGCAATCTCAATACCTTGGTAGCTTTTCCTCATTCATCTTTAGTCCGGTTTCTCAAATCCAAATGGACATCATTACCTCTGTGGCGATGACGGAGGTGCCTCGCATTTTGCAGTGGTCAGAAGCTTGTCTCCTATCTGTCATCCACATTCCAGAAATGGTCAACTGGGAGGCGGATTTTCTTAGTAGACAGACTTTTCTTCTGGGGAGTGGGCTCTCCATTCAGAAGTATTCCCGAGGTGGATCTGATGGCATCTCGTCACGGTGCCAAGCTTCCAAAGTACGGTTCAGGGTCTAGAGATCTTCAGGTCGCTCTGATAGATGCTCTAGCGGATTCTGGATCTTCTCTCTGATATTCATTTTTCCCTCCATTTGCTCTCCTTCCAAGAGTCATTGCTCGTATCTACAGGAGGGAGCATCTGTAATTCTAATAGCTTCTGCATGGCCTCGCAGGATCTGGTTAGCAGATCTGGTGAAGATATCTTATATTCCACTTTGGAGGTTTCCTCTGAGGAAGGACCTGCTACTTCTGGGTCCTTTCCTCCATCCAGACCTGTATTCTCTGAAGCAGACTGCTTGGAGATTGGACGCCTAGTTCTGTCTAGACGTGGTTTTTCTGACACGGTCATTGATTCTATGCTTCTGGCTCGTATTTTTGTTTCTCGCAGGATTTACCATAAGGTATGGTGTAAATATCTTTTTTGGCGCAAGTTTCTCCTGGAGCCGGGTGAGGATCTCCAAATGTTATCCTTTCTTCAGGATGGCCTGGAGACAGGTTTGTCAGTCAGTACTCTGAAGGATCTGATTTCTGTACTGTCTATTCTTCTGATCAAACGTCTGGCAGATTTGCCAGATGTTCAAGCTTTTGTTCAGGCCCTGGTCAGAATCAGGCCTGTGTTTAATCCTGTGGTTCCTCCTTGGAGCCTTAATCTTGTTCTTAAAGTTTTGCAGCAGGCTCTGTTTGAGCCTATGCATGTTGTTGATATAATCTTGTTATTTTGGAAGGTTTTGTTTCTTCTTGCTATCTATTCCACTCGCAGAGTTTCTGAGTTTTCAGCTCTGCAATGGGATTCACAGCCTTATTTTTCATGCAGATAAGGCAGTCCTTCGTACTAAATTGGGTTTTCTCCCTAAGGTGGTATCGGATCGAGACATTAATCAGGAATTTGTTGTTTCTTCTTTTTGTCCTAATTCCTCTTCTCAAAAGGAAAGTCTTTTGCATAACTTGAGGTGGTGCGTGCTCTAAAATTTTTACCTTCAAGCTACTGAGATTTTTGACAATCTTCTGCCCGTTTGCGTTTTCTCTGGAAAACGTGAGGGTCAGAAGGCCACGTCTACTTCCCTTTCCCTCTGGTTAGGAAGTATGATTCATTTTGCTTATGAGACAGCTGAACAGCAGCTTTCTGAGAGAATATGGATCATTCCTCTAGGGCTGTTCCCTCATCATGGACTTTCTAAGATGAAGCTTCTGTGGAACAGATTTGCAAGGCGACTACATGGTCTTCTTTGCATACTTTTTCCAAATTCTACAAATTTGATTATTTTGCCTCGGCT
Organism: Bombina bombina; assembly: GCF_027579735.1. NCBI lineage: Eukaryota > Metazoa > Chordata > Amphibia > Anura > Bombinatoridae > Bombina > Bombina bombina. The sequence goes on along the minus strand of NC_069499.1, from coordinate 1,178,739,626 downwards.
GAGGCCTTTTTTGGGAGATAGGTTCTTCAAGCGGTGGTGTCTTCTGTTTAGGTCCTCCTGCCTTGTTCTCCCTCCCTATTCATTATGTGTCCTCTAGCTTGGGTATTGGTTCCCACTAGTAATTGTAATGACGTTGTGGACTCTCCATGCCAAAGGAAAGAAAACAAAATTTATGCTTACCTGATAAATTTCTTTCTTTCCGGGCATTGAGAGTCCACAACCCCGCTCTCTTTTTTATTATAATTCGGCAGTTTTTTTGAGTAAACCTCAGGCACCTCTATACCCTTGTGTTATCTTCTTTTTCCATTTCCCTTCGACTGAATGACTGGGGGTTATGGGTAAGGGAAGTGACACTTAACAGCTGTGTCTATTTGACTGTGTTAAGACAGCTATACACACGATACCTGCTAGATTGACAGATGAGACAAACACGGTGATCGTGGACACTCCCCCATCTATCGAGACAACCATTCACTACAACCAATCACTAATTAGTGCTATCTATGACACACTAGGACTTGACCAATTATGAACACTTATACTTATGATTGACAAATCACACTAGACATGCGCAGTAGGAATTGAAGGACGCTATGTGTTTTTAAATATATTACGATATAACATAGCAAGTTTAATAAAGTACGTGACATCAACTGAATGATATGATAAGATACAGCTATCACTATTGGGATTATACACATTACTACAAATGAAAATGTTATGATGATTGTATGTTATCATTATAGACTGTGCTGTTACTATATGAATTGTTTTATACCTAATCACTGATTTATTGCTGCAGCTTGAGCTTTAACTATGAATTTGTAATGATGAAGGTATGATAAGATAAAGCTATCACTATTGGGATTATACACATCACTACAAATGAAAATGTTATCATTATAGATTGTGCTGTTATTATATGAATTGGTTTATACCTAATCACTGATTTATTGCTGTAACTTGAGCCTTAACCACGAATTTGCAATCATGAAGGTTGAATATGTACATATGAGGGAATTTTGGGCCTGGATCAAATGTTAGCTATCTTTTATTTTATGAATGAAATTCTTGTTGTTATAGGTTCATGGTAGTGTTTATACACATTTGACACTTTGTTACAAATGAACTTGATTGGCCATGAGAAGGCTGACAGCCTCTCTTGGCCACCCCTATCAAATGTTACCAATTATCTTAATTATATGTTTGTTATATATAGCAAGTCTTTGTAACCAATTTTATTAAGCCTGATGAAACAGCCCCTGGCTGAGAAACGCGTGGCTTGAGTTCTTTTAATGTTTTAATAAAGTAATTTTTACTACTTTTTAAACACTTGCTATTTTTGGATTCTCTTTGGATATTCCTGAGCCCCTTGAATCATCTTGAGGCCTCTGGTCTCCTGTTTGCCTCTGTACCAAGTCTGTTGGGTGACTGAATTGATCCCAGCCTGCTCTAATAGCATCAATGGAGATGCTACAACAAATGTGAGTGCAATATTGAACTCCTTGTGACATTCAAATCCTGGTTAAACAGTACTAGGCCATATAGGCACTTTTTGTCTTTTATATATTTTCACTACAGACTCTACACTATCCTTAGGAGGCCGGTCTTCTGGGTGACTGTTATAGATCCCAGACTGCTCTTACAGCACCATTTGAGGTGCTCCAATACATGTGAGTGTAACTGCTGTATACTACAAACATTCTCTTTGTTCCAACAATACTGGGCCATGTGGCACATCTGTTTTTCTTATCTTACACTGTTTTTTTTTTCTTTGCTTTTAGTTTATTAAATGTTCATGTTCTTTACAGCTGGGTTTTGATGCACGGAGACCCCGGAATCCTGATTTTAATATATGTTACTAAAGTAAAATCAAAGATTGCTTCTAGGTTAGAAAGCTGCCTATGGACCTAACAACTCTACTACATTTACAAGTCCAAAAACTCTAACATAAGTTACCTTTCTGGCATCTCTTGGCCGCCTCCTTCTGGCTTACACTGACCTCCATGTGGAAAGAATAACAGTAATCACGGAAAGCAATCCAGGAAGTTTCTCCAAAAGACCTCGGGCAAGTCCCAGCTGAGCTCCACTTGTGAGCCTTCACTGACTCTGCTCAGGTAGGTAGAAAGGATATCAAGGTCAGTGTAACGAGGGTAAATCAACAAGCAAGTCTGTTATCAGATCAGCATTTACAGAAACTCATACAAATTTACTAAGCATAATAACGAGTCAGATTTAGTCATTTATAGTATTTGTGTAATTATATAAAATACAAATAGTTGGAGTTTAAACTGCTTTAAAGGGTCATGGTAATTAAAAAATGACATGATCTAATTTGTTAGAACATGTCATTTTAAAACTAGGGACCCCTTTAATGCTATGTGTTTAACCCCTGCAAATGGGTTAAATACATAGTAGAAGTACACATTGGGACCCGCAGAGTACTACTGGTGCATGAGCGTAAACTGCCATTGATTCAATAAATAGCGCTAGTCATGTGACTAGCTCTGCTGATTGTATCGCCGGCAGTTTCTGCTTGGAACCAGCAGTGCACTATGGGTCCTGAGAGATGGTTAGTCTTAAAATGGCTCTAACCAAATAGATCATGTAATTTTTCGACTATAATGGCCCGTTTAGCCATGGAAAATATGTACATTTGTGCATCATTAAGGGCTATAAAACTGTTTAACTGAAACCTTTGAATTTGCCTACAGGCTCATGGTGAGAAAAATCTTTTTTTTCCCAGTTGTTTAGTGGCCATATTAAATTAATAACATATCACTTATATAATCGATATGGCTGCGTAGCTTTTATGCATCGCTCTAAATGTGAGCATTTTTATGCAGTTTATGTCTAACTTTGTACCATAACAATGAACAATTTAGCTGCAATGCATTGTTATGCTCTCTCAAGCATTTAGTGGGTTAATTATTACTAACAAATGTCAATATTTGCGCTAAATTCGTTTTTACTTTTGATTTTTCTTTAAAGAAATATTAAACCCATTTTTTTGTGATTCAGGCAGAGCATAGAATTTTACAACTTTCTAATTTACTATTATCCCATTTGCTTTGTTCCCGTGATATTCTTATTTGTAGAAATATGTAGGTAGGTGTCTGGTGCACTACATGGTAGGAAATAGTGCTCTTGGATAACATCTAACTGCTACCATATAGTGCTCGAGAAACATGCACAAGTAGCGATTTTACATTCCTGCTTTTCAACAAAAGGAAGCAAAAGAACAACATAAGTAAATTACGGCTAGATTACGAGTTTTTCGGTAAGAGGGGTGCAGTGTTAACTTGCACGTTATTGTCACCGCTCACTTTCCTACAGCGCTGGTATTACAGGTTTTTATAAACCCGGCGTTATTAGGCAAGAAGTGAGCGTAGAGCAAAATTGTGCTCCAAAACGCACTCCAATACCAGCGCTGCTTGAGTCAGCGGTGAGCTGGTCGTACGTGCTCGTGCACGATTTCCCCATAGACATCAATGGGGAGAGCCGGCTGAGAAAAAGTCTAACACCTGCTAAAAAGCAGCGTAAAGCTCTGTAACGCAGCCCCATTGATTCCTATGGGGAAACACATTTTATGTTTACACCTAACACCCTAACATGAACCCCGAGTCTAAACACCCCTAATCTTACACTTATTAACCCCTAATCTGCCGCCCCTGACATCGCCGACACCTGCATTATATTATTAACCCCTAATCTGCCGCTCCGGACATCACCGACACCTACATTATATTTATTAACCCCTAATCTGCCGCCCCCAACATCGCCAACACCTACATTCTACTTATTAACCCCTAATCTGCTGCCCCAACATCGCCGACACCTACATTATATTTATTAACCCCTAATCTCCCGCCCCCAATGTCGCCGCAACCTACCTACACTTATTAACCCCTAATCTGCCGCCCCAACGTCGCCGCCACTATAATAAACATATTAACCCCTAAACCACTGTACTCCCACATCGCAAACACTAGTTAAATATTATTAACCCCTAATCTGCCGCCACTAACGCCACCGCCACCTACCTACACTTATTAACCCCTAATCTGCCGCTCCCAACGTCGCCAACACTATAATAAACATATTAACCCCTAAACCGCTGCACTCCCGCATCACAAACACTAGTTAAATATTATTAACCCCTAATCTGCCGCCTCTAACATCTCCGCCACCTACCTACATTTATTAACCCCTAATCTGCCACCCCCAACGTCGCCGCCACTATACTAAATTTATTAACCCCCTAAACCTTAGTCTAACCCTAACACCCCCTAACTTAAATATAATTAAAATAAATCTAAATAAAACCTACTATTAATAACTAAATAATTCATATTTAAAGCTAAATACTTACCTGTAAAATAAACCCTAAGCTAGCTACAATATATCTAATAGTTACATTGTAGCTATCTAAGGTTTTATTTTTATTTCACAGGCAAGTTTGTATTTATTTTAACTAGGTAGAATAGTTACTAAATAGTTATTAACTATTTACTACCTAGCTAAAATAAATACAAATGTACCTGTAAAATAAAACCTAACCTGTCTTACACTAACACCTAACCTTACACTACAATTAAATCAATTACATAAATTAAATACAATTACATAAATTACAAAAAAAAAACCCCACTAAATTACACAAAATAAAAAAATAAATTATAAGATATTTAAACTAATTACACCTAATCTAATAGCTCTATCAAAATAAAAAAGCCCCCACAAAATAAAAAAACCCTAGCCTAAATTAAACTACCAATAGCCCTTAAAAGGGCCTTTTGATGGGCATTGCCCCAAAGAAATCAGCTCTTTTATCTGTAAAAAAAAAAAATACAAACAACAGCCAACAGTAAAACCCACCACCCACCAACCAACCCCCCAAATAAAAACCTAACTAAAAAAACCTAAGTTCCCCATTGACCTGAAAAGGGCATTTGGATGGGCATTGCCCTTAAAAGGGCATCTAGCTCTTTTTCAAGTGCCCAAACCCCTAATCTAAAAATAAAACCCACCCAATAAACCCTTAAAAAAACCTAACACTAAACCCCCGAAGATCCACTTACAGTTTTGAAGACCGGACATCCATCCTCAACGAAGCCGGGAGAAGTCTTCATCCAAGCGGCAAGAAGTCCTCAACGATGTCGGGAGAAGTCTTCATCCAAGCCGGCAGAAGTGGTCCTCCAGATGGGCAGAAGTGGTCCTCCAGATGGGCAGAAGTCTTCATCCAGACGGAATCTTCTATCTTCATCCATCCGGCGCGGAGTGGCTCCATCTTCAAGACATCCGGCGCGGAGCATCCTCTTCGATCGAAGTCTTCTTCCCGAATGAAGGTTCCTTTAAATGACGTCATCCAAGATGGCATCCCTTAAATTCTGATTGGCTGATAGAATTCTATCAGCCAATCGGAATTAAAGGTGAAAAAATCCTATTGGCTGATGCAATCAGCCAATAGGATTGAGCTTCGATCCTATTGGCTGATCCAATCAGCCAGTAGGATTGAGCTTGCATTCTATTGGCTGTTCCAATCAGCCAAAAGAAGAATGCAAGCTTAATCCTATTGGCTGATTGGATCAGCCAATAGGATTGAAGCTCAATCCTATTGGCTGATTGCATCAGCCAATAGGATTTTTTCACCTTTAATTCTGATTGGCTGATAGAATTCTATCAGCCAATCGGAATTCAAGGGACAACGTCATTTAAAGGAACCTTCATTCTGGAAGAAGACTTCGATTGAAGAGGATGCTACGTCTGGGTGAAGAGGATCCCGTCTGGATGAAGACTTCTGCCCGTCTGGAAGACCACTTCTGCCGGCTTGGATGAAGACTTCTCCCGGCTTCGTTGAGGACTTCTTGCCGCTTGGATGAAGACTTCTCCCGGATTCATTGAGGATGGATGTCTGGTCTTCAAAAACTGTAAGTGGATCTTTGGGGGTTAGTGTTAGGTTTTCTTAAGGGTTTATTGGGTGGGTTTTATTTTTAGGTTAGGGTTTGGGCAGAATAAGAGCTAAATGCCCTTTTAAGGGCAATGCCCATGCAAATGCCCTTTTCAGGGCAATGGGGAGCTTAGGTTTTTTTTAGTTAGGTTTTTATTTGGGGGGTTTGGTTGTGGTGGGTGGTGGGTTTTACTGTTGGGGGTGTTTGTATTTCTTTTACAGGTAAAAGAGCTGATTTCTTGGGGCAATGCCCCTCAAAAGGCCCTTTTAAGGGCTATTGGGTAGTTTAGTTTAGGCTAGGGTTCTTTTATTTTGGGGGGGCTTTTTTATTTTGATAGGGCTATTAGATTAGGTGTAATTAGTTTAAATATCTGATAATTTATTTTTTATTTTGTGTAATTTAGTGTTTGTTTTTTTTGTAATTTAGTTAATTGTATTTAATTAATGTAATTTATTTAATTGTAGTGTAATGTTAGGTGTTAGTGTAAGACAGGTTAGGTTTTATTTTACAGGTAAATTTGTATTTATTTTAGCTAGGTAGTTAGTAAATAGTTATTAACTATTTACTAACTACCTAGTTAAAATAAATACAAACTTGCCTGTGAAATAAAAATAAAACCTAAGATAGCTACAATGTAACTATTAGTTATATTGTAGCTAGCTTAGGGTTTATTTTATAGGTAAGTATTTAGTTTTAAATAGGAATTATTTAGTTATTAATAGTAGGTTTTATTTAGATTTATTTTAATTATATTAAAGTTAGGGGGTGTTAGGGTTAGGTTTAAGGGTTAATATGTTTATTATAATGGCGGCGATGTCCAGAGCGGCAGATTAGGGGTTAATAATTTTATTTTAGTGTTTGTGATGCAGGAGGGCCTCGGTTTAGGGGTTAATAGGTAGTTTATGGGTGTTAGTGTACTTTTTAGCACTTTAGTTACGAGTTTTATGTTACAGCTTTAACTAATAACTACTGACTTTAGATTGCATTACGAACCTTGCGGGATAGGCCGCTCACTTTTTGGCCTCCCAGAAAAAGCTTGTAATATCGGCGCTATGGAAGTCCCATTGAAAAAAAGACTTTACGCAAATTGCGTAAGTTACTTTGCGTTACGGCCAAAAAAGTGTTCGGTAAAGCTTTTTTGACAAGACTCGTAATAGCAGTGGTAGTGAAAAAGCAGCGTTATAACCCATAACGCTGCTTTTTCACTCATAACGCAAAACTCGTAATCTAGCCATTAGAAAGCCATTAGAAAGTTATCTAAAATTACATGCTCTATCTGAATCATGAAAGAAATCATGAAAGAAAAATGTATGGTTTCATGTCCCTTTCAGTTCAATTAAACAACAGTGATAAACATTAGTAGATGTACCTCAGCCTCAAATTGTAGGGCTGCGGTTTGAGAAGTAATTGTCGAAATCCCTTCTTTACAGAAAGGATGAATGATACATGGCATAGACTTACAATAGTAAGGAAATATACTGTAGGGGTAGGGTTGTATTTTTGCCTAGGCAAACTACCCCTTTGCCTAGGGCAGCAAATTTTGAGGATTAGTTCTGTGTTATGATATTTTCCCATTCCTATGCAAACCAAATGATTGATTTATTCATTTTATTTCAAACTAATGATTGCTGTTGATTGAGGGTACAGGTATTGAGGGGTGTCCCTGATCTCTGGTTGTGGGAAATATGAGGCAAATATTACCTAAGGCTGGATTTTAAGTGGAGCAATACATTTTGTCTGCTCATGATGAGAGGTAAGCGCACACAAGATAAGTTAGTAGCGCTCATGTGTTAGTGTTAGTATCACAAGTTGAAAGTAAAAAGTTAATGCGAGCAAAAGTCTCTGACGCACTAACTTCTGGATTTCGAATATCATGACCAAGCTTACTCCCTTTCCCCATAGACTTCTAATGAGGGGTGCTAAAGCCTTTTCTTTTTATTGCTCATACTCTAACCAAAAGCTGCGCTAGATTAACTGCTGCTAATGCTGAAGGTGCGTTAGGAATACTTAAAATTTCTATGCTCTTCATTTATAAGAAAATATTATTTTTATTTTAAAACATAATTTATGCTTACCTGATAAATTCCTTTCTCCTGTAGTGTAGTCAGTCCACGGGTCATCATTACTTCTGGGATATTAACTCCTCCCCAACAGGAAGTGCAAGAGGATCACCCAAGCAGAGCTGCTATATAGCTCCTCCCCTCTACGTCACACCCAGTCATTCGACCGAGAACCAAACGAGAAAGGAGAAACTATAGGGTGCAGTGGTGACTGGAGTATAATTTAAAAATTTAGACCTGCCATAAAAAACAGGGCGGGCCGTGGACTGACTACACTACAGGAGAAAGGAATTTATCAGGTAAGCATAAATTATGTTTTCTCCTGTTAAGTGTAGTCAGTCCACGGGTCATCATTACTTCTGGGATACCAATACCAAAGCTAAAGTACACGGATGACGGGAGGGACAGGCAGGATCTTTATACAGAAGGGACCACTGCCTGAAGAACCTTTCTCCCAAAAACAGCCTCCGAAGAAGCAAAAGTGTCAAATTTGTAAAATTTGGAAAAAGTATGAAGAGAAGACCAAGTTGCAGCCTTGCAAATCTGTTCAACAGATGCCTCATTCTTAAAGGCCCAAGTGGAAGCCACAGCTCTAGTAGAATGAGCTGTAATTCTTTCAGGAGGCTGCTGTCCAGCAGTCTCATAGGCTAAACGTATTATGCTACGAAGCCAAAAAGAGAGAGAGGTAGCAGAAGCTTTTTGACCTCTCCTCTGTCCAGAATAAACGACAAACAGGGAAGAAGTTTGGCGAAAATCTTTAGTTGCCTGTAAATAAAATTTCAGGGCACGGACTACATCTAGATTGTGGCAGAAGTCGTTCCTATCTTTGAAGAAGGGTTAGGACACAATGATGGAACAACAATCTCTTGATTGATATTCTTGTTAGTGACAACCTTAGGTAAGAACCCAGGTTTAGTACGCAGAACTACCTTATCTGAATGAAAAATCAGATACGGGAGAATCACAATGTAAGGCTGATAACTCAGAGACTCTACGAGCCGAGGAAATAGCCATTAAAAACAGAACTTTCCAAGATAACAATTTAATATCAATGGAATGAAGGGGTTCAAACGAACACCCTGTAAAACGTTAAGAACTAAATTTAAGCTCCATGGTGGAGCAACAGTTTTAAACACAGGCTTAATCCTGGCCAAAGCCTGGCAAAAAGCCTGAACGTCTGGAACTTCTGACAGACGTTTGTGTAAAAGAACGGACAGAGCTGAGATCTGTCCCTTTAAGGAACTAGCAGATAAACCCTTTCTAAACCCTCTTGTAGAAAAGACAATATCCTAGGAATCCTAACCTTACTCCATGAGTAACTATTGGATTCGCACCAATGTAAGTATTTACGCCATATTTTATGGTAAATCTTTCTGGTAACAGGTTTCCTAGCCTGTATTAAGGTATCAATTACTGACTCCGAAAATCCACGCTTTGATAAAATCAAGCGTTCAATCTCCAAGCAGTCAGCTTCAGAGAAATTAGATTTTGATGTTTGAAAGGACCCTGAATTAGAAGGTCCTGTCTCAGAGGCAGAGACCCAAGGTGGACAGGATGACATGTCCACTAGATCTGCATACCAGGTCCTGCATGGCCACGCAGGCGCTATTAGAATCACCGATGCTCTCTCCTGTTTGATCCTGGCAATCAATCGAGGAAGCATCGGGAAGGGTGGAAACACATAGGCCATCCCGAAGGTCCAAGGTGCTGTCAAAGCATCTACCAGGACCGCTCCCGGGTCCCTGGACCTGGACCCGTAACAAGGAAGCTTGGCGTTCTGGCGAGACGCCATGAGATCTATCTCTGGTTTGCCCCAAAGTCGAAGTATTTGGGCAAAGACCCTCCGGATGAAGTTCCCACTCCCCCGGATGAAAAGTCTGACGACTTAGGAAATCCGCCTCCCAGTTCTCCACCTCCAGGAATGTGGATCGCTGACAGGTGGCAAGAGTGAGACTCTGCCCAGCGAATTATCTTTGATACTTCCATCATCGCTAGGGAGCTTCGTGTCCCTCCTTGATGGTTGATGTAAGCTACAGTCGTGATGTTGTCCGACTGAAACCTGATGAACCCCCGAGTTGTTAACTGAGGCCAAGCCAGAAGGGCATTGAGAACTGCTCTCAATTCCAGAATGTTTATTGGAAGGAGACTCTCCTCCTGAGTCCATGATCCCTGAGCCTTCAGGGAATTCCAGACAGCGCCCCAACCTAGTAGGCTGGCGTCTGTTGTTACAATTGTCCAATCTGGTCTGCTGAATGGCATCCCCCTGGACAGATGTGGCCGAGAAAGCCACCATAGAAGAGAATTTCTGGTCTCTTGATCCAGATTCAGAGTTGGGGACAAATCTGAGTAATCCCCATTCCACTGACTTAGCATGCACAATTGCAGTGGTCTGAGATGTAGGCGTGCAAAGGGTACTATGTCCATTGCCGCTACCATTAAGCCGATTACCTCCATGCATTGAGCCACTGACGGGTGTTGAATGGAATGAAGGACACGGCAAGCATTTTGAAGCTTTGTTAACTTGCCTTCTGTCAGGTAGATCTTCATTTCTACAGAATCTATAAGAGTCCCCAAGAAGGGAACTCTTGTGAGCGGAAAGAGAGAACTTTTCTCTTCGTTCACCTTCCACCCATGCGACCTTAGAAATGCCAGTACTAACTCTGTATGAGACTTGGCAGTTTGAAAGCTTGACGCTTGTATCAGAATGTCGTCTAGGTACGGAGCCACCGAAATTCCTCGCGGTCTTAGTACCGCCAGAAGAGCGCCCAGAACCTTTGTGAAGATTCTTGGAGCCGTAGCCAATCCGAATGGAAGAGCTACAAACTGTAATGCCTGTCTAGGAAGGCAAACCTTAGATACCGGTAATGATCTTTGTGAATCGGTATGTGAAGGTAAGCGTCCTTTAAATCCACTGTGGTCATGTACTGACCCTTTTGGATCATGGGTAAGATTGTCCGAATAGTTTCCATTTTGAACGATGGAACTCTTAGGAATTTGTTTAAGATCTTTAAATCCAAGATTGGTCTGAAGGTTCCTTCTTTCTTGGGAACCACAAACAGATTTGAGTAAAACCCCTGTCCGTGCTCCGACCGCGGAACCGGGTGGATCACTCCCATTAGCAAAAGATCTTGTACACAGCGTAGAAACGCCTCTTTCTTTATTTGGTTTGTTGACAACCTTGAAAGATGAAATCTCCCTTTTGGGGGAGAGATTTTGAAGTCCAGAAGATATCCCTGAGATATGATCTCTAACGCCCAGGGATCCTGGACATCTCTTGCCCAAGCCTGGGCGAAGAGAGAAAGTCTGTCCCCCCACTAGATCCGTTCCCGGATCGGGGGCCCTCAATTCATGCTGTCTTAGGGGCAGCAGCAGGTTTTCTGGCCTGCTTGCGCTTGTTACAGGACTGGTTAGGTTTCCAGCCTTGTCTGTAGCGAGCAACAGTTCCTTCCTGTTTTGGTGCAGAGGAAGTTGATGCTGCTCCTGCCTTGAAGTTACGAAAGGCACGAAAATTAGACTGTCTAGCCCTAGGTTTGGCTCTGTCTTGAGGCAGGGCATGGCCTTTACCTCCTGTAATGTCAACGATAATTTCTTTCAAACCGGGCCCGAATAAGGTCTGCCCTTTGAAAGGAATGTTAAGTAATTTAGATTTAGAAGTAAGTGGTATCAGCTGACCAGGATTTTAGCCACAGTGCTCTACGTGCCTGAATGGCGAATCCGGAATTCTTAGCCGTAAGTTTAGTTAAATGTACTACGGCATCTGAAATAAATGAATTAGCTAGCTTAAGGGGTTTTAAGCTTATTTGAAATCTCATCTATAGTTATTGAGTCAAGAGTATCTTCCAGAGACTCTGACCAAAATGCGGCCGCAGCCGTGACAGACGCAATACATGCAAGGGGTTTGCAATATAAAACCTTGTTGAACAAACATTTTCTTAAGGTAACCCTCTAATTTTTTATCCATTGGATCTGAAAAGGCACAGCTATCCTCCACCGGGATAGTGGTACGCTTAGCCAGAGTAGAAACCGCTCCCTCCACCTTAGGGACCATCTTCCATAAGTCCCGTGTGGTGGCGGTCTATTGGAAACATTTTTCTAAATACAGGAGGGGGGGAAAAGGGTACACCGGGCCTATCCCACTCCTTAGTAATTATCTCTGTAAGCCTCTTAGGTATAGGAAATACGTCAGTACTCGCTGGTACTGAATAGTATCTATCCAGCCTACATAATTTCTCTGGGATTGCAACGGTGTTACAATCATTCAGAGCCGCTAATACCTCCACTAGCAGTACACGGAGGTTTTCTAGTTTAAACTTAAAATTTGAAATGTCTGAATCCACTCTATTTGGATCAGATCCGTCACCTGCAGATTGAAGCTCTCCGTCCTCATGTTCTGCAAATTGTGACGCAGTATCTGACATGGCCCTAATATTATCAGCTCACTCTGTTCTCACCCCAGAGTGATCTCGCTTACCTCTAAGTTCTGGTAATTTAGACAAAACTTCAGTCATAACATTAGCCATGTCCTGTAGCGTGATTTGTAATGGCCGCCCTGAAGTACTCGGCGTTACAATATCACGCACCTCCCGAGCGGGAGATGCAGGTACTGACACGTGAGGCAAGTTAGTCGGCATAACTTCCCCCTCGTTGTTTGGTGAATGATGTTCAATTTGTACAGATTGACTTTTATTTAAAGTAGCATCAATGCAATTAGTACATAAATTTCTATTGGGCTCCACCTTGGCTTTTGCACATATAGCACAGAGATATTCCTCTGAGTCAGACATGTTTAACAAACTAGCAATTAAACTAGCAAGCTTGGAAATACTTTTCAACTCAATTTACAAGTAATATGAAAAACGCACTGTGCCTTTAAGAAGCACAGAAAAAAACTATGACAGTTGAATAACAATGAACCGGAGAAATTATAAAAACCAAATTTTTTCCCGGTAAAGGCATAAATTTAGCAAAGGATTGCCCCCATTAGCAATGGATAACTAACCCTTAATAGCAGAAAAAAATGTACAAAATATAAACGTTTTTTATCACAGTCAAAGCACAATCTCACAGGTCTGCTGTGAGTGATTACCTCCCTCAAAATAATTTTTGAAGACCCTTGAGCTCTGTAGAGACGATCCGGATCATGCAGGGAGAGAAACAGACTTGTGACTGAATTTCTGATGCGTAGCAAAAGCGCCAAAATAGGCCCCTCCCCCTCACACACAGCAGTGAGGGAAGTTCAGTAAACTGTCTTAAATTAAAATAAACGACAGCCAAGTGGAAAAACAGTGCCCAAAACAATTTTTCACCCAGTACCTCAGATAATTAAACGATTTAACATGCCAGCAAAACGTTTAAATCAAATAACATGAAATGTCATTAAACAGCCTGTTGCTAGACGTTCCCACTGCAAGTTAGGCTAAAAGTTATAGGCATATAGTATTATCCCAGTGAAGTGTCATTCCCCAGAATACTGAAGTGTAAACATATATACATAACAGCCTGATACCAGTTGCTACTACTGCATTTAAGGCTGAACTTACATTATATCGGTATTGGCAGTATTTTCTCAGTCAATTCCATTCCTCAGAAAATAATATACTGCAACATACCTCTTTGCAGGTGAACCTGCCCGCTGTCCCCTGATCTGAAGTTTACCTCACTCCTCAGAATGGCCGAGAACAGCAAAATGAATCTTAACTACGCCGGCTAAAATCATCCAAAAACTTCTTCAAATTCTACCTGAGAAGGAACAACACACTCCGGTGCTGTTTTAAAATAACAAACTTTTGATTGAAGATATAAAAACTAAGTATAATCACCACAGTCCTCTCACACATCATATCTATTAGTTGGGTGCAAGAGAATGACTGGGTGTGACGTAGAGGGGAGGAGCTATATAGCAGCTCTGCTTGGGTGATCCTCTTGCACTTCCTGTTGGGGAGGAGTTAATATCCCAGAAGTAATGATGACCCGTGGACTGACTACACTTAACAGGAGAAATATATATTTCTATAAATATCTGTATATTGTTTTGTTTGCGAAATATATATGCAATATTGATATTGTAGCCCATGCTATCATTTGCACTCCACTTGTATATGTTTCTACTGACCTATGTCACACTGTAATAATTATCAACCTAGAAGATTAGACTAAACTGAGCAGCTGGTTTCTCCTCATTCTTCTTTACTTTTACTTTTTGAACATTGTGTAGTCTCCTGTGTATGTGCTCCAGTATACTCCATGCAAGCTCCCATGTTTGTGTCACTTTATGACAGTGGCCTCTGCAGTCAAATATTTGTCACCTGAACACAGAGCTAGGTTGTAACTACCAGGGGAGTGGTTAGAATGAGACCTGAATACACAGCAAACTAAACACCTTCCTGAGGTTGTTACCATATTGCTAATTTAAAAAAGGATGCAGTGTTTCGAACCCCACACCATCAAAAACTTAGAATTCAGATTTAATATATTTGTTGAATAAATGTTTTTCCAATTCTGCACACACCTGTTTCCCATGTTTTTGTTATGCCTATTGTGATCAACCCTTTTCTCTTTTATCGTTCTTTCTATTTGTTTTCCCTATCTCTAACATGTACTTGTACTGACAATTTAATTATCTCTCTTGTCCTGTCCATCCTTTATCACCTCCTCTTCTTTGTCACTCTACTACGTATATGTTTTTTTGCGCATCACTATTGATTCAGTCTCTCCATTTCCTCTCTCACTTCTATCTCTTTCAGTAGACTATATTGAAATCAAGTTGAACACAGCTCTCACCAATTACTTTTATTACTGAGCATGAGAAGGACTACAAGTAATGACGTGTGCTGGTGTGGTTTATGTGCACATACTTTGGAAAGTGAAAAGTGTTTGGGCCGGTGGGTTTTAGTTAATGCACACTAGACTTACCAACATTGTAGCTGCAGATAGCTCCTTGCAGCTTGCTTTCACAGCTTGCTGTGCTCCATGTTCCTTTGGAATCCATATATACACACGCACTGAGGTGTTGAGGCTCTCCATCCCTCCAGTTGGTGTAACTGAGGACATTATCTGTTAGCCAGGTGTGGGACCGTCCACCCTTTAAATCAATGAAAAGTCTCGTTATCCCATATGACTGGTCCAATAATGTAACATTTAGCTTAGGGTCCTGCATTAACCCTACCTCTTCATTGGACAGTCCAATCCACAGAGGGGTCTGTAGGCCAGTAACAGCCATGGTCAGATATGCCTGCTGGAAGGGGTCAAGGATGCTGCTCAGTGTGGCATTCCGGGTTTCACATAGCAAACGAGCATCTGACCAGCTCATCGGCTTCTGTAGGATCAGGTAGGAATTGTTCCTGTATGAAAGGGTGGAGCCAGGGGGAGGAGGAAAGGGCTCAGAAGGGGGGTTTAGTGTGGGGACTAAAGAAAGTGTAAATTGAAATATAAGAATAGAATAAGTGTACAGTGAATATAAGATGTGCAAATACACATTAGAGAGTAAAGAAGTAGGTACAAATTAAAAAGACAAGAATATAAAGATAATTGTTAAGTAATGTGGGGGGCAGGGTAGAGAGAGACATTAGATAATATGTTAGATTCAACTCCCCCAGTAGAAATAGCTAAAATAATAGAGAATGTAATTGTTTAATGCAGGTATGGTTATCTCTAGTGAAGTGTTATGTATGACCTTGATTGGTGAGCCTTAACTGTAGATGATATAAGACCCTGACTTGGGAGGATGTTTGAATATGACTTTGCTGCAAAATATAAGGGGCTGGTAGGCCTGATTAGTGGGAACAATTCTGATCTATGGGGGGCATAGCTAATCATGGTCTGATAGATGAAACTGACTGTTCTGAAAAAGAGAAAGTGAGTAATCTGTATCTGGCACTCTTTGTAAGGATGTACATACTCTCTGTATGAATGTTTTAATTGCAATGTTCTGATCGCTACATGGAAATTGATTTGATTTAAATAAAGAAGCTCTTAAACCAGGGCCGGACTGGGAATAAAAAGCAGCCCTGGAAAAATATGAAGACCAGCACTATTTTCTGCTGAGTCAGTAGAATGCACATGCCCCATTTTCTTAAAGGATATTACTGGGACACTCCTTCTACAATACTTTTTTCAAAATTAAATTATATTACTTTGAATTAAATTAAAATGTCAAATTTATGTTATATAGCAACCCTACAACCCAATTGCATTCAATAATCACCCCTTTAAATTGTAGCTTTCCAGCCCCAGCTGCAGAAGCCCACCGGGAAATCTCCTGGTATCCTGGTAGGCCAATCCGGCCCTATCTTCAATTTGAAAGAAATTGTGAGGACTGTAGTCACTACTGTTTTCCTTTTACTTGCTCATACCTTTGCTAATCTGGCAAATGTATCCTTGCTTTTCCTCCAAGCAGTTCCTGTCATCCCAGCGTCCGGTGAACAGAGATGGGGGCCCATGCCAGACCACAGCACAGTTAATCTAGGACATGCAGAATTGTGTAAATCTCACCTTTCCAGCCAATTTACATGCATAATATCAGACTCACTGGTCTTTATTAACCTGATTATAGCCTTTGAATTTAAACATGAACGGTATTTAAAAATGTATAGTTAACTGCAGTGGCATCTAACAATATTATCCAATTTTTAGTGCATCTAATTGAGTAAAAAAAAAGAGCAAATTATGTCAATAAAATACACATGGAGTGATGGCAAATACATATAACTTAAAAACAAGTTAATTGTTACAAATACTGTATTTTAAAAAAATTTAAGCAACTTCTATGCTCATGATTTCTTATTGTGTGTTGTGTATTAATGGAGTGAAGAACAGAGGCAGTGTCTAAAAATGGTTCTACTCATGATATAGGATATAATGTTTGGAACTATTGGCTTATATTTTTTAAATGGAGAGATTCAGGGACATATTACAAGTGGTGTGCTATTTAGCACTTTCGCTAACACGTGTAGGTTAGCGCACATATTGCAAGTTGAAAGTAAGATGTGTGCGAAAGCCAACATGCCCTAACTTCTGGATTTCAGATATCGCGACCATTATTATTTATTATTTGTAGAGCGACCAACAGATTCATGCAAACTTCTTTTCCCCATAGACTTCGATGGAGAGCGCAAACTGGAACAATTATCGTTGCGCACTAATCCAACACGCATTAGACCAACTGTGCTAACCTGAAGGTATTTATGAATATTATATATATATAAATATTAAAATTTAATAAAAAATAATTCTATTGTTTTCAAGTATTTGAGTGAAAAGGGCTCCAAAGTTTGTGTGTGTGTGTGTGTATATATATATATATATATATATATATATATATTATTAATTTGTTTTCTTATAGTTGTCTCCATTCCACTACTTACAAGATATTTAAAAGCCAGAGAGTTACTCTTACTTTGTACATACTCCCCAGACAGAAAAAGGCCACTGTATAAAGTAGATTATATTAAAAAAGATATTCTGCTCAGAGGGCAATTTATTGGCTACAAAATATGTAGAAATACTTGTGAATCTTAATAAATCATTTTATCACACTGAGTGTCTGGTGAAATATACCGGTTTGTCACTGCTGCTGGATGGACCATATCCAGATGGTTCCCTGGGAGCCCAGTTGGTATAGCTCAAAGGCTGACCATCCGCCCATTGGAACTTCCTGCGGTTGTTGTGGAGACCAATCCATAAGTCAAATGATATAGTGGGAATAATGGATGTGATAAAAGCTAGAGAGAAAAAAAGTTTGAGAAATGTTATAACAACAGAAATGTATTAAAGGGACATTAAACACTAAGGGCCAGATTACAAGTGGAGCTTTATTTAACTTTCCAGCTCAATGGTTAATTCTGAAAGAAGTAAGCTTTTTGTGCGCGTCGGGTTGCGCTCGTAATACAAGTTGATAGCAAACCGTTTTTGCGATAACGTATTCCCTAAAAGAAGTCAATAGAGCAAAAAAGTGGAAAGAAATACCCTACTCGCGCACAAGCCAGAATGCATATTCTCATGTGTGCTAACCTGACATGAAAATATGAATATTTCACATTCCAATGTTCTTCACATAGCAGAATATGTTCTACTTATTCATAAATACATATTTCTACATATATCTATTAGATAGTGTTATTTTGAGTGTAAGTACCTTGTTATGTATTTTTTTGTTTTGTGAAACAGTTAACCAGGGCTCTGAGGCCACGGTAATCATTCTAGCATCAATCACGATTGCGCTCAAGTGAACACGTTTACTTTCAACTTGTAATACAAGCAGAAACACCCGCAATAAACCCATTTTAGCTTGCGTGTAACTTTAAGCGATCCACTCATAATCTTGCCCGCCCTCTAGTCACGGCTGCCACAGTGTTGAAATGTATCTTCTAGTGCTGACGTGTTTGCATATGGGCAGCACTCACCTTCAGATACCTGTTCCAAAATGACTGCACCCATAATCTGAGGGAGGTGCATGAAATGTAGTATTTAGTGTCCCTTTAATTGACCATTGTCTAACGTTAGATGTGATTGACTTCCCACTTAATACCAGAATAGACTGCATTATCTGTTCATAATTATAGTACTGGGATTACATTCTTTTTCTGTTAAACTCAAAAGCACAGTTAAGAACATTGCCTGTGTAAGTAAATAGTTAAAGGGATACTAAATCCATTTTTTTTCTTTAATGATTCAGATGCAACGTTATCATTTACTCTTATTATCACTTTTTCTTCGTTCTCTTGCTATCTTTATTTAAAATGAATGTAAAACTTAGGAGCCGGCCCATTTTTGGTTGAGAACCTGGGTTATGCTTGCTTATTGATTGTTAAATATCTGAAGCTCTATCTGAATCTCTATCTGAATCATGATTGAAAAATGTGAGTTTAGTATCCCTTTAAAGTGACATAAATTTAAGTTTTAAAACTGACCATATTGTGAATGTACAGTATTTTCTTTCATGTAAATGGCAAGAGTCCATGAGCTAGTGACGAAAGGGAGAAACAATCCTACCAGGAGGGGCAAAGTTTCTCAAACCTCAAAATGCCTATAAATACACCCCTCACCACACCCACAATTCAGTTTTACAAACTTTGCCTCCTATGGAGGTGGTGACGTAAGTTTGTGCTAAGATTTCTACGTTGATATGCGCTTCTCAGCATTTTTGAAGCCCGATTCCTCTCAGAGTACAGTGAATGTCAGAGGGATGTGAAGGGAGTATCACCTATTGAATGCAATGGTTTTCCTCACAGGGATCTATTTCATAGGTTCTCTGTTATCGGTCGTAGAGATTCATCTCCTACCTCCCTTTTTCAGATCGACGATATACTCTCATATTCCATTACCTCTACTGATAACTGTTTCAGTACTGGCTTGGCTATCTGTTATATGTGGATGGGTGTCTTCAGGTAAGTATGTTTTCATTACTTAAGACACTCTCAGCTATGGTTTGGCACTTTATGTATTTATATAAAGTTTTAAATATGTATTGTACTATTATATTTGCCATGATTCAGGTTTCAGTATATTTCCTTTTGCAGTCTGTCAGTTTCATATCTGGGAAATGCATTTTTTAGAAATTTATTTCTTACCTGGGGTATAGACTTTTTTCAATTGACTGTCTTTTTTCTAAATCACGGGCAGAATTAGGCTCACAAGGGCGCAAAATGCTAAAGTTTATTGCGTCATTCTTGGCGCGAAGTTACGTTCGTTGACGCAAATTCGTCATTTCCGGCGTCTTAGTTGACGCCGAGTCCTTTCACAAGGTTGCGTCATCTATGACGCGAGTGTGTCATTTCTGT
Organism: Bombina bombina; assembly: GCF_027579735.1. NCBI lineage: Eukaryota > Metazoa > Chordata > Amphibia > Anura > Bombinatoridae > Bombina > Bombina bombina. The sequence continues at coordinate 1,178,719,838 of NC_069499.1, read as the reverse complement.
ACGTTTTTGGCGCCAAAAAATATTTTTCTGTTTGTTGTGCGTCATACTTGGCACCAAATATTTTCATTATTTTAGACCCCATTCCTATTTGCCTCTTGCCTTTTTTCTATGTCAGAGGGCTATTCTGTTTGCATTTTTTCCCATTCCTGAAACTGCCATATAAGGAAAATGATAATTTTGCTTTATATGTTGTTTTTTTCTCTTACATTTGCAAGATGTCTCAATCTGTTCCTGTCTCATAATTCACTGCTGGATCCCTGCTGCCTGATAACAGTTCTACCAAAGCTAAGTGGAGATTATACCTCCAGCTGTGGTTTGTAATAGCTGTCATGATAAACTTTTACATGCAGATAATGTTTCCATCAGTAGTAGTTCATTACCTGTTGCTGTTCCCTCAACATCTAATGCACAAGATATACCTGTACATTTAAAAGAATTTATTTCTGATTCTATTCAGAAGGCTTTGTCTGCCATTCCGCCTTCTAATAAACATAAAAGGTCTTTTAAAACTTCTCATAAGGTTGATGAAATTTCAAATGACCAGCAACATACTGAATTATCCTTCTCTGATGAGGATCTATCTGATTCAGAAGATCCTGCCTCAGATATTGACACTGATAAATCCTCTTATTTATTTAAATTGGAGTATATTCGTTCTTTGTTAAAAGAAGTGTTGATTACATTGGATATAGAGGAAACTAGTCCTCTTGATATTAAAACTAGTAAATGTTTACATTCTGTTTATAAACCTCCTGTGGTTATTCCAGAGGTTTTTCCAGTTCCTGACGCTATTTCTGATATAATTTCTAAAGAATGGAATAAGCCTGGTACTTCTGTTATTCCTTCTTCAAGGTTTAAAAAATTGTATCCTTTGCCAGAAGTTAGATTGGAGTTTTGGGAAAAGATCCCCAAAGTTGATGGGGCTATCTCTACTCTTGCTAAACGTACTACTATTCCTACGGAAGATAGTACTTATTTTAAAGATCCTTTAGATAGGAAACTTGAATCTACCTAAGGAAAGCTTATTTATATTCAGGTCATCTTCTTAGGCCTGCTATTTCTTTGGCTGATGTTGCAGCTGCTTCAACTTTTTGGTTGGATACTTTAGCGCAACAAGTATCAGATCATGATTTGTCTAGCATTGTTAAGTTGATTCCACATGCTAATAATTTCATTTGTGATGCCATTTTTGATATTATCAAAATTGATGTTAAATCTATGTCTTTATCTATTTTAGCTAGGAGAGCTTTGTGGCTTAAATCTTGGAATGCCGATATGACTTCTAAATCCAGATTGCTATCTCTTTCTTTCCAAGGTAATAAATTATTTGGTTCTCAGTTGGATTCAATAATTTCAACTGTTACTGGGGGAAGGGAGTTTTTTTGCCTCAGGATAAAAAAAACTAAGGGTAAATCTAAAGCTTTTAACCGTTTTCGTTCCTTTCGTCAAAATAAGGAACAGAAACCTAATCCTTCCTCCAAGGAATCTGCTTCCATTTGGAAACCTTCTTCAAATTGGAATAAATCCAAGCCATTTAAGAGATCAAAACCAGCCCCCAAGTCCGCATGAAGGTGCGGCCCTCATTGCATCTCAGCTGGTGGGGGCCGATTAAAATTTTTCAAAGATGTTTGGATCAATTTGGTCCAAAATCATTGGATTCAGAGTATTGTCTCTCAGGGGTACAGAATAGGATTCAGAGTAAGACCGCCTGTGAGAAGATTTTTTTCTCTCACGCATTCCAGTAAACCCAGTAAAGGCTCAGGCTTTTCTGAAGTGTGTTTCAGACCTGGAGTTATCAGGGGTAATCATGCCAGTTCCGTTTCAGGAACAGGGTCAGGGGTTTTATTCAAATCTATTCATTGTCCCAAAGAAAGAGAATTTATTCAGACCAGTTTTGGATCTAAAGATTTTGAATCAATATGTAAGAGTATCAACTTTCAAAATGGTGACTATAAGGACTATTGTCTTTTGTTCAGCAAGGACATTATATGTCCACAATAGACTTACAGGATGCATATCTTCATATTCCGATTCATCCAGATCATTATCAGTTCCTGAGATTCTCTTTTCTAGACAAACATTACCAATTTGTTGCTCTTCCCTTTGGCCTAGCGACAGCTCCAAGAATCTTTTCAAAGGTTCTAGGTGCCCTACTCTCTGTAATCAGAGAGCAGGGTATTGCAGTGTTTCCTTATTTGGACGATATCTTGGTACTTGCTCAGTCTTTACGTTCTGCAGAATCTCACACAAATCAACTAGTGTTGTTTCTTCGAAGACATGGATGGAGGATCAATTTACCAAAAAGTTCTTTGATTCCTCAGACAAGGGTAGCCTTTTTAGGTTTCCAGATAGATTCAGTGTCCATGACTTTGTCTCTAACAGACAAGAGACGTTTGAAATTGGTTGCAGCCTGTCCGGACCTTCAGTCTCAGTCATTCCCTTCAGTAGCTATGTGCATGGAAGTTTTAGGTCTCATGACTGTAGCATTGGACGCGATCCCCTTTGCTCGTTTTCATATGAGACCTCTGCAGCTTTGTATGCTGAACCAATGGTACAGGGATTATACAAGGATATCACAATAAATATCCTTAAATCCCAATGTTTGACTTTCTCTGACTTGGTGGTTAGATCACCATCGTATAATTTTAGGGGCCTCTTTCGTCCATCCAACCTGGACTGTGATCACAACAGATGCGAGTCTTTCAGGTTGGGGAGCTGTTTGGGGATCTCTGACAGCACAAGAAGTTTGGAAATCTCAAGAGGTGAGATTACCAATCAGTATTTTGGAACTCTGTGTGATTCTCAGGGCTCTTCAATTTTGGCCTCTGTTGAAGAGAGAACCGTTCATTTGTTTTCAGACAGATAATGTCAAAACTGTGGCATATGTCAATCATCAGGGTGGGACTCGAATACTTGTTTGGGTGGAATCCAGCTCCTGTTTAATTTCTGTGGTTCATATCCCAGGTATAGAAAATTGGGAAGCGGATTACCTCAGTTGTCAGACTTTACATCCGGGAGAATGGTCTCTCCACCCAGATGTGTTTTCTCAAATTGTTCAGATGTGGGGGCTTCCAGAAATAGATCTGATGGCATCTCATCTAAACAAAAAAATTCCTAGGTACCTGTGCAGGTCCAGGGATCCTCAGGCGGAAGCAGTAGATACATTGACACTTCCTTGGTGTTATCAACCTGCTTATATTTTCCCGCCTCTAGTTCTTCTTCCAAGAGTGATCTCCAAGATCATCATGGAGCAATCGTTTGTGCTGCTGGTAGCTCCAGCATGGCCTCACAGGTTTTGGTATGCGGATCTTGTACGGATGTCCAGTTGCCAACCTTGGCCACATCCACTAAGGCCAGACCTTCTATCTCAAGGTCCTTTTTTCCCTCAGGATCTCAAATCATTAAATTTGAAGGTATGGAGATTGAACGCTTAGTGCTTAGTCATAGAGGTTTCTCTGACTCAGTGATTAATACTATGTTGCAGTCTCGTAAATCTGTTTCTAGAAAGATTTATTATCGATTTTGGAAGACTTACATTTCATGGTGTTCTTTTCATAAATTCTCTTGGCATTCTTTTAGAATTCCTAGAATTTTACAGCTTCTTCAGGATGGTTTGGATAAAGGTTTGTCTGCAAGTTCCTTGAAAGGACAAATCTCTGCTCTTTTTGTTTTATTTCACAGAACGATTACTAAACTTCCTGATATTCATTGTTTTGTGCAGGCTTTGGTTTGTATCAAGCCTGTCATTAAATCAATCTCTCCTCCCTGGAGTCTTAATTTAGTTTTGAAGGCTTTGCAGGCTCCTCCGTTTGAGCCTATGCATTCTTTGGACATTAAACTACTTTCTTGGAAAGTGTTGTTTGTTTTGGCCATCTTTTCAGCTAGAAGAGTTTCTGAATTATCCGCTCTCTCTTGTGAATCTCCTTTTTGGATTTTTCATCAGGATAAGGCGGTTTTGCAGACTTCATTTAAATTCTTACCTAAGGTTGTGAATTCTAACAACATTAATAGAAAAATTGTTGTCCCTTCCTTGTGTCCTAATCCTAAGAATTCTTTGGAGAGATCCTTGCATTCTTTGGATGTGGTAAGAGCTTTGAAATATTATGTTGAAGCTACTAAAGATTTCAGGAAGACTTCTAGTCTATTTGTTATATTTTCTGGTTCTAAGAAAGGTCAGAAGGCTTCTGCTGTTTCCTTGGCTTCGTGGTTAAAGATTTTGATTCATCAAGCTTATTTGGAGTCAGGTCAAGCCCCGCCTCAGAGAATTACAGCTCATTCT